>NW_011967132.1:322020-354408 GCF_000949405.1 Vollenhovia emeryi
CAGAATCGGGTTGGGGTGAGCGTTTTTGCGGTGGAAACACCTAACCCCAACCCGATTCTGACCCAGTTTGGTGTTTCCACCGCAAAAACGCTCACCCCAACCCGATTCTGACCCGACTCTAGCCCGACTCTGACCCTCGGTGGAAACGTAGTCAATAAGGATGCAGAGTTTCAGATCAGGTAACTTAAAGCTGAGTCCTGATTGGCTCTCGCGAGCAACCCAATAGTAAAAAAATAGTATCGTGTGTCGTTGGCTCACTTTTTCCCCACTGGATTGCCTACGAGAGCCAATCGGGACGCAGAGTTTTAGACCAGGTAACCTAAGGCTAAATCCCGATTGGCTCTCGCAAGTAATCCAGTAGGAAAAGTAGTATCGTGTGCCGTTGGCTTAAATGCTGATTGTCTCTCGCAAGCGATCCAGTAGGAAAAATAGTAATCGTGTGCCGTTGGCTTGAACGCGCGTTTCTAAAATAATCAAAAAACAGTTGGAAAAAAAATAAAAGAAAAGCGTTACGACCATTCTGTTCATTGCCGTGCTCATTTCATTGCGCCGCGATGTTCGCAGGGTACACCCTTTGCGAAAATACGAGCGAACAGGTGGACAGTGTCTCGAAGACAACGCATCCCGGATTCCTCAAGGGCCGAAGCGAAGGGAAGCGCGCGCGCACTCGCCGCGCGAAAAAAATCGCGTCCGGCCACGCGCCTGATACGAAGGACAAAAGGAAAACGTTCGCGTTCCTCGTTACGCGAGGAGGAGGTTCTATTAGCAGCGGGGGAGGACGGCCGCGCACAAAGGCCGGATATATTAGCGCGCGCGGAAAAGAGGACCGCCGTCGTTGCGTGCGCGCCGCGCGAGCACAATGGAGATTCGGTTTTTGCGCGCCGGGGCGATGAATACACCTCCGGCCGTGCAAAAACAAGCTGTTAGATCCGCACGGCGACAATTATTTCGTGTGGACGCGCGGACACAAGAGCGAGCGGATGCATTATTCGGGTGAGTGCGGGCGAGTGCCGGGCGCGCGCGCGCGCGCACTCGAGGACCCTCGTCCTCCCTCGCCCTCTCACTTGTGCACGCGTTTCGGGCGCGCGGAAACCACGCGGCGACAGCTCATAACATGCTGTACGTTTTGTTGCTGCGCCCCTTCATCCGCTGTTAATGATCGTACGTTGCTCGCGGAAATTTCGTGTCGCCCGCCGTGTCCTATGTCGCGTACACGCGCGCGGCGCGGCGCGGCGCGACGCGGTCCAGATCCGTTCGCAGGCGGGAGGCATGTGCGGCGACGATATTTGTTTCCCCGTAACGTGTCGGGATCTGATGCCGAAAGAGTGACAATTAAATGCCGGTGGCCACGTTGCCGAGGTGGACCATATTCGCTCCGTAAAATTGCACGAAATGTTCCAACGTTTATCATATATGTTTGTATTATACAGGGTGTCTCGTTTTAAATGATCCACGCGAATATCTTGTCGCAGGGAAAAGCAGTACGGGACTTTTTTTACTTGATTTGGTCTCAGGAATATGCAGTTCCAACAGTGCTCCAATTATTGCAAATTTTTGTGTACGTTACAATCATAACGTTAGAAAACGATCCTTTCTTCTTTCGAAAAAGATTTTCCACAACCATGTTAAAAGGATTCGCAGTCACTTATGTGTCACGCACGATCTGCCTCGGATACAGACGAGTTAATTAGCGCCAGCGTCGAATATCAATTATAATTGAGAGCTACGGAATTGAATTAACGAGTCTTCTTTTCGCTCGACTCGCTTTTTAATAATCGCACCGAAAGTAATTCCATCCGAGCTGCTCTTTCCGCGACGCCTCTTACAGCCTTTCCTCATATCAAGTTTCCGACGTTGAACTTCTCGAGACTACCATCGTATTCCATGTTGCGCCAGGTCACGGTACGCCTGACCCGGCTGCGTTACATATATTCGGGGAACGGGCACACGTGCTACTCCCCAGCAAACATTAGGACTAATCCCGCCGCAGCTATGCGACATACGTACGATAATAGTTATTACCGTCCCTTCCCCTCGTACGAGGGCGGGCCGTTCTGCGTCGTGATATCCTGGCGATACAGCACACGAGAGCGAGCTCTGTGGAAAGGTAATCAACGCCGACTGAAATTTCCACGAGGGCGGTAAAATCTTTCGCGGTAACATTAAACCGAGTGAGAGCGAGAAGGATCCGTTTTCCTTCATTGCGAGAAAGAGGAGTAGGAGGAGGAGGTCGTAATCAGACGGCTCCGAGAGAACGAAGGAGACGACGACGACGACGACGTGGCGGAGAGCAATTTTCCGTTGAGAAACCCGCTTGCACCCGCCGCCTTATTACTCTCCCCCGCCTCCTCCCTGTCGTAGTCCTGCCGCGCGGCAGGACCGAGAAATCCTTTCCATCCACTCGAATCTTCTCCCGTTCGCGCACTGCATCGGTTGGAGATTCTTATTGCTTCCTGCCGACCGACACTTGGCTAGCAAACGACAGGGATATCCTACCTAGCTATCTACCGGTCGCCGGAATTCCGACGTCCTTTTGGTTGTCGATAGAGTGTTTTAAAGCGCCGGCTGATTTTTATAGCGGCGGAAGGAAAAGAATATCCTTCCTCGTCATGTTGGATCCTTCGCGTTTCCGTTCGCGTTTTTTATGGAGTCCTCTTTTTTCATCGCGGTTCGGAGTTCAGCGGGACTTTTACATTTTACGCGCCCGCGTCGTGGCGATCGGGTTAAGATCTTAATGTTACATTTGTTATTTTTTTTATTGTACGGCATAAAATTGATACTAAAATTTTATGTTCGCTCAACGCGCCTCTTGATTTTCCACGGTCTAACGCGATTTTCGAACTACATCGGTTTAGTTTACCCTCTTATTCTTATTATTACGTTTCTCTTTTTTAATTATTACGATAAACCTGAGCTTGCGATAGAGACATTTATTTGCAAGTTTCGTAACTTCAAAAGGATCTTCAGATCTGCCATTTATTTAAATTATTTTTACGTATTATATTTTAAAGTCATTGAAAAATAAATTCAGTACATTTTAATATACAAACTGACATTATTTTATGCAAAGTTTCATCTTTACATCGATCCGCTTTCTCTCTCCTCACAATTGTCAATTTAACGATCTGAATATGAAACTTTACAGCAAATATTTCGAATGTCGTTTCTCTCACTTACCCTCAATGAGCTGATCCAGCATAGCGTAGATGTGAGAAGTAGCTTCGTCAGTCATGACCCAGCCTCCGGTGGTCATTTCCAGTCGACCGTCCTTGACTAATCTTTTTATGACCACTTTCTTCGTCGGATGAGCGCTGGAAAACGAAAATGGAACTCACAATGCGCGAAAATAAATAAATGTAAATTTCAAAAAATAGAATCGAATCTTCCAAAGACTGCACGCAGAGAGACGTTCAAGTCTTGAGGACTTAGATGCAATTAATAGAAAAAAGTAGAATATCAGAAAGAAAGGTAGCAGTTTGCTGTTTAATATAAAATTGAAGAAAGTATTAGACTACTGAATATTACGCTTGAGTTCTGGCTCGAAAGAATCGATTTTACGATCTACGTTCGAGAAATATAGATGGAAGTTGATTCGTGTTGCGCGCAAATAATCGTTCCCCGCCGTAAATGATCAGTCCCGGTTCGACTTTGGATCAATGTCGGATTTAATCATTCTCGCGTGACTCGCCCTGACTCGTGTTTGTTTTATACCGGCTATCACGCAATTCGGGTTGCAAATCATATTTATCGCTGCCGCCGTCGCATTTCAGCCAGTTAGGATTTACGTGATTTGTGCGTCCGAGTGTTATGTACGACCTACATATCCTTCTCTATTCGAAGGTGGTTTCCACATTACGTCGTTTATGTCGGCCATAAAGCCGCCACGGATTCCACCTGCTATATATGTCTCTCTCTCTCTCTCTCTCTCTCTCTCTCTCTCTCTCTCTCTCTCTCTCTCTCTCTCTCTCTGTTTTCCCAGGTGGCTAGTAGGTTGGTTTAAGGTCGCTAAAGCTAAGGTGGTTACGCCCAGGCCAAACTGGGGCGTTTTGAGGATGAGCTTTCCTCGATGTGGGTCTGTTTAAACTGCACCGCTACCGATGTAATAAATTTTTTTATACACGCCGGATGCTGATACAATTTCCTGGCGTTTTACGTTCTCAGGGCTTCGGTGCATGTCGGCGCAATCGGCCTGATTGGTCTGCGCAATATTTTAACAACGAATATTTTGAAATAAAATACAAAATAAACGCGATTATACTGAACTGCCGTCTCCTTTTTTTTTCTAAAAATTTGATAAAACGCACAAAATTTTGCTAAATTTATTTAAAAGAAAGCTACATTTTCTATCTTAAAAGTTTTTATCGGTTGTATAACCACCTCGTTTTTTTTCACGAGGAATGACTGCTCCTTCAGCTCGGGCCGTATTTGACAATCCCCATTGCCGTTTCTCCCTAGTGATTCAATAAAACCGTATCGATCCGCGGGGTGACTAAATCTTCGAATAAAAATTACTTTTAAGCAAACCTGCGGGATCTCATTTTGTCTCTAACAACTGGCGGAGAGTAATGAAAGCGAGCTCCCCAGTAAAACTCATCCGAAACTTATCATTTTATCCCCCCCCCTCTCTCTCTCTCTCTTTCTCTTTCTCGAAATCCACTCGTGACACTTCCGCGTCTTCTTCATCCCTACTTCATCCACGGCTTTTCCACGGCTCGTTAAGAAGAGGAGAACCGCCACCCGCCGTTGTTCTCGAGTTTCCGCTCCGTTCTTTCAAGCACCAAGTGGTTCGGGAATCACCACCATCCAGTCCCCGATACTATCGCACCCTCCCCGCTCGGCCTATTTTACAACAATCCATTTCCGAGATAGATGGCTTGCGTGCGAGAACCCTGCGGTTTACTTAACATACTGACGTGCGGAACGTTTGTCTTTAATTAGAAACACAGAAGCCAATGACCGCTCCGGAGCGTTCGTGTTCTCAAAAAGCGTAGGGCAACGTCGATAAGAGGCCTCGTCAATCGCGCGAGTCGCAGGCTCGAATTTCGAGGATACAGTACGTAGCCGCGTTCTGACGTTCGCTGTCGTTCACCGTAAATTTGTAGCCTACGTCACGTACACCGGCAATGAATGCTGGTCCCGCCGAATGTACATACAATTACGCGAGGCTGTTAGTTCTCAACGCCGTTTATACGACGCTCTCTTTTCCATCGACCCACATTTTACAATTTCGAGAAAAGCTCGCGAGATTACGAGAAAACTCATCGTTTACTTAAAACACGAATGCACTAACCGGTGTTTGTCTTTAATTACAAATGCGGAAGCCAACATTCGCATTAATGAATCATCCCCCTAAGAGAATTAGATCGGGAAAACGATATTAATTATACCTCGCGAATTCCGAGAATAACAATCCGCCCCGTTGCTTTATCGGAAATTCGCGGGGCGTCGCTTCGAAGGTCTTGTTCAATTTTTACCCGCGATTGTTCCGTAGAACTCTCCAACTTATTCTTTACGTTACTCCTTCTGCAATTCGTATATACTCAGCCATTTATTATATTGACTCCGTATTATTATTTATCGCACCGGCCTTCAGCATTTTTCAATTTAAACGTAAAAAGGGCGAAGTCTGTACGTCGTTTTGCATAAATATATTACAGGTTGAAGAATATTCCTCGATACACATTTTTTGACACGGGGTACTCGAAGCGCTTCCTTCCTCTCTTTTATTCGCAAATATTGCAAAACGCTTGATCGCGTATGCATCGTAGAATGCACTCACCTGTCCCACCATAGTGATAAGAACGAAACCTCGCTCCAGATAAAGGTCATGTTCGGCCACTGCTGCAGCTTCGAGACCATGTTATTTAGGATGCTCCTCGTGGAGCTGTGGAAGTACTGCTCGAACGTCTTCAGCCATCCCGGATCGGTGTGACTGTGAGGCACCAGGATAACCTGCAACAGAGAAACGCGATACCGTCGTGAGTTTTATCAGAAACGTGCCACAAATAGCAATATGCTGGGGCGTGTAGGTTAATGCTGCCTTTCATAAAATATCTAGTACAGCCGGAAGCATTACCGAAGAGCCTTGGTAAAAGCAATAATTAATTGTGAAACGAGTTGCCGCAGGTTCCTTGTATTCGAGCGAATAAAAATAATTTTTTAAATTAACTCGATGTCAATTTAACGTAAACTTAAACCATTTTATGCGTGTACAGTAGCCTCCACAAGTTGGGGAAACACTTATGTAATAAAAGTGCGTCATATGAAAGAAACGTATAATGAAATCGATGCGTATTGCTTCGTGTTTATTTGACCGAAGAAAACTGAAACGAGGATACATACGACAAGTTCTTACCAAAGATTTAAATTAAATATTAGATTCCTCAAAGTAACCACCTTTTGCTTTAATGACTGCCTTGCATACACGGGGCGTGCGATAGATTAACTTTCGCAGAGATTCAGTCGGGATACGTTTCCATTCTTGCTGGAGAGTCTCCCAGAGATGCACTTCACTCGTAATTCGCTCTATGCGAATCCTCCTGTCTAATTCGTTATTTAAACGTATCGCAATTTTATCGTTATTTAAACGACTTGTGATATATTTAGACCAAATATGTGCACAGCTCGCTGCTGTGCCACTATTTATCTGTAAAATATAGGGCGTTTCCAAACTTATGGAGGGTACTGTACGTAGGTATGCAATATGAAATATATATTACATCTGCGACTATTTACATTATTCCTTATTATTTTTTGTTGTATTTATTACGCTCTGACTTTCATATCGCGCCAATATATTATCTAGGCACAGGAAACAGTAGATTCCGAGATGTGCTTCCTGATAATTCAATTTGTTTTAAATTAATCAGGTTGAAACTAAATAAAAGACAGAATTTTTCAGGGATAAATAATTGTCATCGATTGTTCGCTTGTTAATTTGTGGCTGTTTACCGTGAAAGACAAGAGATCAGTCGGACAGAATTTTTATCTGCACACCCAGAAAAAAGCTTTAGATTCAACAAATGAGATTCGTTGAATGCACGTTGCTTTGAATCTACTAAATTTTTATTTACTTCTACTGAAGCGCTTGCTAGATTTGAAGAAATTGACGTAGAATTCTCGTAGAAATTTCCATCTCGATGGAATAAAATTTTGGTTAAAGTAATCGCTTGTTTGAAATGAAATAAAAGCCTAGCAAGGTCAAAATTCAGATTTGTTCGATTTCAAACAAACTTCTGTCTGGGCGCAATCGACGGGACGGGTCGTTAATCAGAATCTTTCGAAATGATCTATCACCGAGTAGTACAATCCGGTCGATCTCGATTTTCGACGGTAACAGCCTGCTAACGTGGACATTCGTTAATTAGCTCGCGCGACATTGACATCGGCTTGAGGACGTTATAACGACAGCGTAATTGATACACTGCCGCGTCTCATCACTATTAATCCGCATTCGCGTAGCCGGCGAATGGACCTGCAGCTCCCAGGGACGGTTTGTGCGATTTATTAGTTTACCTCTGGTGGACTCGAGCTCTCGGCAGCGTTTAAAAAGAGTGTTTCAATCTGTCTCGAGTATCGACGTGTCGATATTTGGAGTGGAGTGCGAATGACATTCCTTTTTTCTCCCCCCCCCCCCCCGAACGGACGCGACTGTGCGGGCGTGTGCCATCGCGCGATTTTATTGCTGCTCGCTTTGTTGCTAATATTTCGCACTGGAATGCAATTAAAGTGCAACCGGATTTTTAAATTGCGAAAGCGGGACGCTCGATATAGGCTCGGATGCTTTCTGCGGCGCGACGTTGCGCCCTCCGTTGGAAACAATCATTGTTGAAAACGATAGTTTCATTCGATCGTATAAATTAAAGAACGCCCTGGCAATTGATGTCGGCGCGTGAAAAGCGAGACGTCCGATTACTTCGGCTGTAATCGCCTCGGGGTCAAAATTTTGTATCTTGCAACATAGTGAAAATGCTAAAAGTGTTCAGCTTCGTCTCTTTCTACACAGTAAAAATTCATGTGGTGAAACGTTCAAATTTTCTCGCGTTACCAAGATTTCATTATTATTTCAATGTAAAATTAACATAAAACATATATGTGGTTATTTTCGTAATATTTTTGTGTGTTATATTTATGTTAACATAATAACCTGCCACTTTATGCATGTCGTTTGAACATTGAATATCATTTCGAGTTCTTTTAACGCACTTTTTTCACGAAGTCAACCGAAACATGTAACATCGACATTGCTTAAAAATTATTTCAAGTATTCTAATTTGTAACTATTCGTACAATTTATTTAGCCTGTCCGTTTTTATTGCATCACACCTACGGTTGAAAAATGTTAGCATTAACAAAGAGAAAATTTACAAAAAAATATCTTACTTTTATCTACTTTTTGGACTCTTACGCTTAACTTATTTAATTAAATTATTTAATTTAAATTATTTAGTTTAAATTATTTAATTAAATTATTTAATTAAATTATTTAACTAAATTAAATTATTTTTCTGACTTATTACCTTACTATTTATCTATTCATTTATTTAACTTTATCCGTAATAATTTCAGATATGACATTATGAATTTGCTGCCACATCACTTTTTTGCCAGTCTGGTCGACTTTTTAAAAAATTTTCCCTTTGCTTTAATTACCACTGGCGACAATAAGCTTCATTCAATTTGGTTGACGTTAACATTTTAAACTAACAAGGGGTAATCTTCAATGTCGCCAGTAGTAATTAAAAGACTTCAGTGATAACTTGATCACATGTGGCAATTTTTATGTTTAAAACTCACAACGTTTCGACCATGGTTTGTGGTCCTTTTCAAGTGATCTAAGGGTACAAATTTTTTTGTGCTTGTACCATTGGATCACTTGAAAAGGACACAAACCATGGTCGAAACGTTGTGAGTTTTAAACATAAAAATTGCCAGACATGGTCAAGTCATCATTGAAATCTATTAACATTTTATTTTTTACTATGTAAGGGGACGGCTAGAGAGAGAGACAAAACTACTCGCATTTTCACTATAGTGTAAGATACAGAATTGACCTCGTCACGTCGACAGTTGATTCGTGTCAAAGCCCCATGTAATCTTCTAATTCATAATCGAAGCTCGACTCGATCGCCTTTCGTTGATATTCATGCAGGGAATACTTGGATAGATACACGATGCTCGATCGATCCTAGACAACTCGGTCGCAATAATTGTCTTCTCTCACTCGCTCACTCACTCTCTCTCTAATGACGCGGAATAGCGGAACGACAATGTCAATATCGCGTAATTGATATACATACCGCTGTAGCGAGTTAATAATTCAAATGACGTGAGACGCAACGTCGCGCTCGACACACAATACGCGCGATTTATTATGTGTTGTCGGCGGTGAATTTATGCAATTTGGAACGTGTCACGGTGGACGATAATTGGAACTTCTCCGAAGTTCCAGGTTGATACTCTCTTCGATGCGCGAATCCGGAAAAGCGACACTTTCGACGCGGCTCTCTGACCCTTTCTTTCATAATTAATTACTCGCTGAATTATGTTCACACAGTTACTGGGTACAACTTCAATTTTTGCAAATGCGATAATAAAAAGACATTAAATAAAATAAAAAGTATGAAATATGAAACAACAAATCGCAGTGCAATCCGCGACGCATCTTGGCACGTCTCTACCGAGGGAAAATACAATTATCGCGATTGCCGTAGATAAATAAAATACGACCGCATTACATTTCGGACGCCTTAAGTTAAACGCAGAATTGTTTGACTTTTTTTTTACGCGGATTTTAAAAATGCCGCGCCATCTCGAGAGAGTAAATAGACGCTTCGGTTTTTCGTTCGCGGGCGCAAGTACTTTTGGTGAAGCCGGAGTCGGATATTTGATTTGCAAGCTACACAAGGCGGCGTAAATCTTTTAACCGGGAATCAACTCACAGCGGTAACTGTCATCAGTCGTCGTCCCTCCGAGCGTTTCGTCCGAGCTCTGCGTTTTCACCGAGATTTCGGGCCCCGGCCACCGCCGCCGCCGCTGATCAAATTCGCGTCTGCCTTAATTTCATTTCGCGCTCACTACGCGGACAAATTGGAGCGTTCTTTCGCGCGGAACGCGCGCCCGAATTTGCGAAAGCTCTCTCGTTAATCAAAATTCGTTTCCGCCGGCCGTATCCCGCCAGTCGCGTCTGTCTCCCCCCCCCCCCCGACTATGGATAATATTATTTTCCAGCGTATTGTTTACCGTGAATTATTTTCCCTCCGATGTTTGCCTTTTGAAAAACAGGAATATTTGCACGAGTAATGAAGATTAAAATCTTATGTCGCTCTGCTCGACGGTAGTTTAATTTAGAAGAAAAGACCTGTGATATAAATTGCACGAGAAGACAAATGGCAAATTAATGCTCTGTATTAGTTTTACGTTTCGCGAATAAATCTCATTTTTTAAATCATTAACTTCATCGATCCAATAGGTAGAGGTGCGACATTTTGATGTTATATTTTGGCATATTTTGTTTTTCCGAATTTTGCATTATTTTCATCATGTTTTTGATAATGTCGTGGTCAGAGGTGGGCAGAGCTTCAATAAGATGACTTAATGTTTGGTAACATAACAGCGTGGAACGAATTACTGAAATCACATATCATTTTCAGGCTACAAAAGCAGTAACATGTTAAAAAAAGTCTTAGGTATAAATCTCTTTGGTTTAGCCCTAAAATTGAACAAAAAGAACTGAATGGTAACATTTTACAATCTCTAGCAAAATTATTGATGTCAAAGTAACAAGAAAAAAAAGTATTAATCCTTCAAATACAATATTTACTTGCGGCTGCAGACTTTTTCTCTGATACAAGTGATACAACATTGACGTTAGAAACGTTTACTAAGGAAAATTGCGATTTTTGGCGTTATTTGGACGCCATGTTGCGTGTTGAGGATCATTTTGCGTAATTCTGCGTGAAGTTGGGGGCTCCAAAATGTAAAGAAATGACATTAAGGACGTTCCTGGGGCATTTTGCGATATTTTGCGTATAAAAATAACATCGAAATGTCGCACCTCTACCGATAGGGTTCAGAAAATGTAATGTAAGGACAATTAAAAATCTGTGTCACTTGAAATGTGATATAACATGCAACTGAACACGGTTAAACGTCTTTCCCGAACGCGCAATTATTTACGTCGCTTCCTGCAAATGTGCGCTTTTACACGCATTTCCCTTTAGAGAAAGGAAAGCTCGAGAGCGCCTAGTAAGCAACGATGAAATAATGATTGAGAATAATGAAATAAAATGTGCATATTCACAATAAGTCTATCGTACGTACATACGGGCGGGGTAACGCTGATCGCGATAGTAGTCGAGGGCCAAGAGCGACGCGGAATCTATTTCGCAGGACAAATAAGCGAAGTTGTCGGCAAGCTGCAGGCGGATACTCGGCTACATACGAGACGCGTAGCAGCCAGGGCTTATTGGTATGCATGAGACAAGGCGCATCGGGTCATAGCGCCCCTTTAATACACCCTCCCGCGCCCTTTGCCCTCGCCCGTTCTCACCGGTCCACCACCCACAGCGTGCACAGGGCGGCGGTAGACCGTCTTCATCCCCTTTACTCGCTCCGCACGACCCACGGTGTACTTTGTCACCTCGCCGGTAACTTCGCCAGCTACTTGCTCGGATCGCTATTATCGTCCTTAACCGCGACAACCGGACGGGAAGATGGAGCGCGCGTACACCGGGAGTGCCCTCGCAATCACAGCCGCTGGTGTTACACCCAAACGCGGGGACCGAATTGGAATTCAGATTGAAGCGTAAGGGAGCGTGTCCCGGGGTCTCGGGCTGCGCCGGTGGAAGCAATTGCCGCGCCCGTTAATGGCATCGAATATTAATACCGCGGGTGAGGTAGCGCGATACCGCGCCCGAGACGGGCGCGGGAGAAGTCGACCCGGACTACTCGCCGGACGCGGGCGGGCTGATCCTCCCCGTAGCGAGGCGAGATCAGACTTTTAAATTGGAAAACCGCGCGCGCGCGATCGTCATCTGGATCGTTCGGGATCTATTTCTTCATCCCTCCGCGACGACGGGGGCGACGGGAAGATAAGCGCGACGGCGAAAAGGTAATATCGATAAGCGAGAGATATACGAGGACCGTAAAGTTTCGCGATCGCAACGCAAGCCGCGACGATCCTTAAGTGGATCGCGCGGTGGAGAGGGGAGGAGGGCGGTCGATCTTACGGAGCCGCCGCCGACGCTTCATTCCCGCCGTTCCACAGCCTTGATCGAGGCGCGCTCGTAAAAAGTGCGACGCGGATAAAAAATGGAGATGATCGTAAGGAGGTCGGGGTGAGTCCTGACGTACAACCCTGACGACCAACCCTCGTTTCATTACGTTGTATCTGCCGTCGAGTCGGCCGGATAGGCGATTGACGGTAAGGGAGGTGACATTTTTCCCGGCTGTTTTTACGAGTATCGGTCGTATAGCTGGAGAGAAGGAGAAGAGAGAAAGAGAGAGAGAGAGAGAGGGGGGGGAGGAGAAATGCGTTTCATCTTCCGCGGGTAAAACTCATCGCGGATGATCTTGCGCGACGCGAAATTGCCGGTGCGTTGTTTGCGCGCGTTCTACTTTTTTTTTACGGGTCGCCTCCAGGAAAATACGTCTCGATCGAGAACTCGATCGAGGTTAATCGAAACCCTATCGCTCCGCCGTGCTCTGCGCGGCTGCAAATTTAGGAATCTCGTTAGAGTGGTGCTACAATCGGTTTCGGGGACAAGATTAACGTCTTCGTTCGCGCCTGCTGTGCGGCGAATTCAAACGCTTTCTTGGGTCGCGCAAATAAAGCGCGCGGGAGGAAAAAAGAAAGGCTCGGCTGCTTCTAATAGTTAGCGTTAAATCTAGCTTTCTAAATAAGTAGCTCTCATTAAAGAAAAAAATTGCGGCTACTAAAGAAGCTGCAGTTTTTTTTCTTGCAATTAAAATATATAAAGATTAAGTATAAACTCCTTTGGCTTATTCCTGCAATTTATATAACCTTTTCCGCCTTCTATTTTTGCCCCGCGATGTTATCAAAAAAGGAGTTCGGGATGGCGCAAAATTATACCTTCGTGCTTTTTACGTCTCTCTGCGCGAAACACGACGCGGAAAAAATTGTGCTCTGCGAAGAACACAGGTCCATCTGTCTTTCTGTTCATCTCGTTATTAAGACTAAAAATTTAGCCAAGGGACCGTTAACACTGTAACAAACCACCCAACTTTTCGAATCTCCCAACGGTAAAGACCAAACTTCGGGAATATGTAGCTACTGGTTGCAGCTTCCCTGTAGTTTCGCGGTAACGTATAAATAACTCTCTTAAGAAGTTCGCGGCATTACATGCGCCGTGGAAAAATTGTTACGTATAATCACGGGCGCTTTGCGCCGGCTTTATCTCCCACGACTAATGATAATGGTTATTCGGTGCAATGCTTTGTTAAAAATTTCATCAGAAATTTTAAACCCGTTAAAAATTTATTCTGTAATATAACGATAGTGTCTATTCAACCCAACACTTTGTCAGAAATTTCGCTTTTAAGTTTCATTATGAAATTTTATTAGTTTATCTTGAACGGGGCGTGCTTTTATTTTATCGAATTACAGCGTTCATCATCAAATTGGTGCGCCGTTGAATTTGCCGGTGAAAAGGGCGATATAAATATTCGCAGGCCACAATTCCGATTGGCCACGAAAGGAGGAATGTGACGCGAAGTTGGCTCATCTCTCCGATTTCTCCGTAGAATGCAAATAATCCCGAGTATTTCCTCGGTCGAGGCTCGCCACTTTGTTTGAGGGCTTTTGAATGTATGTATATCTCTGGATTGCGCTATTTATACATCGACCGAGAATGAAATAGTGTCGTCGAAGGAGTAAACAACGTGACCAACGGAACAAATACGAAGACGCGAAAGTGGAACGCGCGTTAAGGTTCTCGCGTTTTAGCATTCCACTGTAAAGTAGGTAATAAACAGGATGCAAACACTCCGAAAATGTATGCCTCAACTTTTCGTTCTTCACGAGGGAAAGACCAACAATAAGTATTCCGAATCCCGCAACAGGGATGTAATATGAATAACAAGGTCTGATGTTACGCCGGACCCACCCTTTGCTGAATGTATCGACTGTACCGATGAAACGTTTCGCGACCACAATACGGTAGTTTTTAAGGGGAATTATTCAAATCTCCCTTGTATTTTTTTACATTTTATATTTTCCGTGTTGCGTTTTCAATTTTTATCTCACCGACGAAATAACGCCGGAAAAATTATATAGGAATATGATTACAATATTTTTCACCCGTCCGCTAACGATACGTGTCGAATATACGCCATTCCTCCGGAATTAAAAATAAAACATTTGCGGTTGGAAAGACTCGATGTCTGTCTACGAGGCCATGGTACACTATTGTAAAATTAAACAGCACTCCCTTAGCAGTTCTCCGTTCGACATTACGGCGCCAGAATATGCTAAGTTCGCATATTCATGATCCGCAGTACCTTGCGCACCCTTACATCTGTTACGAGGTGCTCGTGTCGTGCCCTTTTGTACGCTTACGAAGAATGTCGTGCAAGACTGGTACGCGCGCACCAGCGAAAATGTGCCCGTTCTTTGAGAAACTGTCGCGCCGCGAGCGAGAGAGCGAGAGAGACGCGCGGAGAAACCTCGTTAAGGATCTCTAAAATGCTTGAGAAGACACATCGACATACTTAATTGACTTGCCGACACAAAATGCCACGGGTCAGCGCGACCAGGATGTTGCGAATATCGATGTTGCAAATTGGCACCGTAGATGCGCCTTGTTACAGGCAGATTCTTTAAAACCGTATTGCTCTCCACAAGTTAATAAAACACAATATAATTATTTTATCTACATTTTCATTTCTCCAATTATATCGCCACCTGTTATTGCTGTCGTTATTAAGTGCAGTTGCTCAGTATCGTATTATCATTATATCTTTGGAGGATAGCGTCTGTGAGAGAAGAATCCTGCTACTGTGTCCGATCTGTTATTAGCGCGATCGACTTCCTATAAACCGATAGTGATTACCCATGCGACTTGATGGCGCGCTTCTTTTCCGAGGGTCGACATCGCTGCCTCCGAAATCCCCGTATCAATACGGGCGAATCCGGATACGAGAGGATAGCAAGTCCGTCGACTTGCGGGTCGCGTTCGGTGCATCCCGATCGCCGAAATCGCGTCCATTTCCCGCCATTGTCGGACACGTTTTCCAAAGGGCCGCCAGCGTCCGCGCCATTGTAGTCTTGACGACAATGGACTGATGAGCCGGTATTGTCGAACTCGTCGAATTCTGTTTGCACCAGATACGAAGGGGCGACGCGGCGAGGAGAGAGAAAGCAGGGGGCGGCAGAGAGAGAGATATATATCTCATAGTTCGCGAGACGACGCGTCTATCCAAAAATCGAGAATCAGTCTGCTTTTTCTGTTTTTGGACGACGGGCCGGCTCGAGTAGTCTCGTGCTCGTTGGGCAAACAAACGCGCCTCGTCGCGCCAGACATTCGCAGCATCCGGATCCGTAATCCCGGGGGATTAACTCGAGACCGGAGCGAACGAGTATTTTCTTGACGGGACGAGAGTTGAGATTCTGTTGGCTCGCGCGGCTCCGAATATCGCGAACGACGGACGCGGGAGCGTACGAGGCGTCGCGTCCTTTGCAATTTTCTTCGAGAAGAGCGCGAAGCGAACCGAGAGAGAGAGAGAGAGAACCAGAGCCAGGGAGAGACGCGGAGAGACAGGGAGAGACAGGAGGAGAGAGGAGGAAGGGGGATCTCTGCCAATAAGGCGGAGAGAGAGAAAGCAATTATACCGGCGCGCAATGACTTTTACTAGGAGACGCGCGAACCATTGTAGCGGCTCGTGACAACATCTGGAGAAAAACAAGAACTCGTAATTACGTGCTGCAACTGTCTGCTCCTCCCGAGGAGTATTGTATTGTAGAAGCCCGGGACGGGCCATTTCAAGTCGCGTCAAAGTAGAAATTGCGCGCGTCGCCCGCGACTGTCCGCTCTACCGTCGAAAAATTATTTAACTTGCGGCGCGGAGATGTTTTACGCTGTCGCAAAAGTTGGAGCGGGCGCGCGAATTAGCAAGTCGATCCCGAACTTGGTTGAAAAACGTCCGCGATACTCTCCGAGCGCCGCGTCATCGCGCGCACGTACGTTCGGAATTCATTCGGCGGAGCGTCTTATTTCTCCTCCGAGACGGATCGAAGGGTCGACGCGGGCCGCAACGCTCCTACCCGCGGATGAATTTTACATATTCCGGATTTTCCGCGCGATTACCTCACGCGGGCGACGTAGAATTCCTTCTTTCCACGCGTAATTACCCGCGCCGTTGCCTGGCGCGACGCCACGTTAACGCGCGGCTCGTGATTTTACAACGGAGAAATAAACAAAGCCGCATATGCAAGAAGCGCTAATTTATCATGTCGCGCAGCCGCCTCCGAAGACAGGAGTTATATAAAATCAAAGGGTTAAAAAAAACAAATTATGAAATCTAACATTAGTGCGCGACAATGTCGCTTGCACAATACCAGCTTGCATCTATGCTACACGCGTGAACATCCTTCAGATAAAATATTCAACTATAAATTTAAAAACTATGTTGGTCGTTGAGATAAAAACGAAAAATATGGGCAATGTGAGCCGTCACCAGATCGAAGGTGATAAATTATATACAGAAGTTTTGGCATAAAAATATATTGAAAAATAGATAACATTGTGGTAAGATTGAACGTTTCGGTCTACGAATGTGACCCTCTTCAGGAATACAGTGTAGAGTAAAAATAATTAGTCTAAATAAATGCCAATAAAAAAGGGTTCAGAGTCTGAACAAGGTTGTAGTGTCCAATAAAATAATTTTGATTATCAATGTATACGTACGTTTCGGTCCTTATTGGACCATCCTCAGTGTTAAGAGATAAATTCGATTTAGAACATGGATGGATTCGCAAGTTAAATATCTACAGAGAATTACGCAGTCATTAGTGTAAAAATAAAAGGACAAAAAATTATAATCAGTTATGAGGCGGTAATATATAAAACACGGCGCAAGTGAGTATAATATGTTGATTAGAAAGAAGGAGTTGGAACCGTGTTGTACTGTGTGAATGGCGTTACAGTAATGCGGGATAAAGAACAACTGCGCGAACCTAGTCTAAACTTGTTATAAAGATGAGATGAGTTATAAAGGGGGGTCGTTATAGTGGAATTTATATATAAAAGTATTAAATGGCCACTTATAATCCGTCTAGATCTGAATGGTGTACAGGTTGGCTTGTCCGTTATATGGTTACATCGCGCATAAAATATTCAATTTGATAACATGAAGAGTCAAAGCTCTTTTCATCATTTGTCGGATGAAGATGCAAAGGATGATATTCGTGGTCCTGTTTTTCTCGTCAAACCGCGCGACTAAAACTTAGGCCCGGTCTACAATGAATCGTTAGTCGTTAGTAGTCAGAATTATATGACGGACCTTTTTCTTCCACCTAGAAAACAAAAGGAGCAACGTATAGTTCCGACTTCTGATTAACGAATAACAACTCATTGTAGACCGGGCCTTATGGTTACATTTATCCGCTACGAGATCGTTCCGTAATCTGGCCTTTCGCTAGCAACCTGCAATTGATTAACCTGAATGTTAAGATACACAGTTGCAAGTCCCATAACGACTGAGAAACATTATAACGAGCAGAACTGCGAAGAGGACGTTGCGGATATGAGCGTACGAACATAGAAAATTGCAATCGCTGGGTCATAATGGAGTTGTCCCGGGCTTTGATCAAACGATTGCGTCAGTTGTCTCGTCAAGAGCAAACCGCCATGGGTCTAGGAACGGTTAATGGGAGCCGTACAAAGGTTTGCCCGAAAACCGCAACATGTGGGTGGACTCGAACGTGTACGGGGAAGGGGGGGGGGGAGATTTTTCCAAATACGTTTTGATTTTTTCAAATACGTTTCGATACGTTTTTCCGCCAACAATGAGCGAACGGATGTAATTTCACGGGATGCCTTCGCAGATATGCGTGAAAAATGTGCAATGTACAATTGATTACATCGCGGGGAAAACGAATGACGTTGAAATGATGATAATTCACGCCGCAACATCTTCATAATCGATAGCTTTCGGCATAAGCGCGGTGACAACCATTGTTTACGGATTTTACCGTGATCGTTAAATATTCATTATTTTTAATGAGTTTTTTTTAACAGCCATCAATTTTATCACGCGCCATATTTTGCGTTACATCTCAACGTGTTTTCAATATTACCTCAGTTGACCTCGCGTGAAACGGCCAGAATTTGCATATTGCTTTTAATTATAATTAGGAGTTAATTAACGCCTCGTTTTACACGAACCGTAGCGATTCGTTTTCATGATTTTCGCATACGAGAAGAAATATCCAGCAACAACACGAGAGCCGATGAAGATAACGCGTTTCACTACTAGCGATAGAAATCATGCACGGCTGAGCAGAGATGTACTTTTACTACTTACGCGTAACGGCACTCGTAAAAGTTCTCCACTCCATGTGTCGTAAAGGGAGTATTTTTTTCCAATGTTTTGAACATCATGTAATAAACTCAGTATTATCATTAATGTATGTATAATCAATTATAAGTATATTTAATTCTCATTGAAGATTGATTTTATCAGTAATTATTCATCATCACTCCCTCTTGTTCTCTCTCTCTCTCTCTCTCCCCCCCTCCTTCGTTTTTCTGTCGTAGTACACGGAGAAAAAGGTTCCTTTGGATCTAGTATTCTTATTCATTTGATTGAAATTTGTTTCATTGAAACAACATATGCTTGCACGAGACATTATTTGTTTGAATAAAAATTTTGTCGATTCATTAAAATAATCTCTATTTAAGATATTATTATTTGAAGTAATATATTTCAATTAAATAACTATATTATTTGGCCAGGCGCGTATAAAGTTTGGTGCTGCCACTAGATGGCCGCCGAACTCGTAAAATGAGACACCCTGTATATTGTTTCTCAAATTCAAACAAATGATTTGCTTGGACCATTCCAGATATCAAATTTGTTTGGATACAACACAATTTATTAAATCCAAAGAAATAATTTTTTCTGTGTATAATCGAAATAAAAATTTCCTCTTTGCAAGTGTGAAGTCGATAATCAGGCAAATGAACAATCGGTGTCGCTATAAAACTAACTTGACACTTAAATGCGTATCCGTCGACGATAAGTAAGAAAAAAGGAAGGAAAAGTATATGATTAGAAATGCGAATATCATGAATTTAGGCAGGCGGGCGCGGAAAGCAAATCGCGAGGGTAACGCGAAAGAAGATCGAAATGCTTTATAACGTCGTAAACAAAGCCTCCTTCCCGATTTCACGATTCTCCCAGGGCGCGTCAGACGAGCTTTTTACACTCCCACGGCGTCGTAAATCTTCGCTCTCGCATTAACGGCAACGTGAAAGCACTGAGAAGAGCTCTCGCACGAGCGGACGCGGATAGCTCGTATTCGCCCCGGACGTTTCCGCTGTTTATATCGTCTTACGCTTTTCCCTCATATCTGATAATTTTATACAATAATCCCTTTGCCCCCGACACCTGCAGCCCGCCCGCAGCCTGCAGCTGCGCTGTTCCTCTCAACTTTTTACCGCGACATATTTAACACGCGATATTATATTAAAATAACATGCGAATGAAATAAAATAGCACGGGATAAACACGAATAGAATTAAAAACTTTGCGATGGTAAATGGCATTTCGTTATCATTACCAATGGTAAATGGTTTTTCGTAATTTTGCGACGTAAATTCGATAAACGAGTTTTCCTAGCAGATTCAACACGTTATTTCACTCATTATTAGATCTGTATTTCAATATATCGTGTCGCAATTATTTCGATTGACCCTAAACTTTTACGCTGTAATTGGATGAAATCGAGTGTCATTCTCCTAAAATTCACGTCGTACCGCGGGCGCTTTCACCACGATGATCGTCAAACGAAACGCTTTTTTACCGGCTAATCCAATTTTAGTGTTACCACGTGCACGCAAGCGGTCCACGTGTCCGCGTGAATATTTCAACGATTAATTAACTTACCTTCAGGGGTGGCCTCGTCGGATCTTTCCGCAGCTCCGCGAAACGTGCCTCGAAACTGTCGTCCCAGTATTCCCGACTCCGCATCCATGAGGGCTGCGAGAGAAAGTACACAACCGTTAGAAATTTCGTGGCTCAACCCGTATATTGCTTCGCGGCTAATAAAACGAAAACGCCGCAAAGACGTAAATTTTGTGGACGCTCGTGCGCTCGCCGGCGCGCACAGTATCGCGGAATGAGGCAATAACGTACGTATAATATACGTACGTTGTTACACTCGTTCGGTGAAGTCAAAAGAGAGTTGATGGATGTT
Organism: Vollenhovia emeryi; assembly: GCF_000949405.1. Taxonomy (NCBI): domain Eukaryota; kingdom Metazoa; phylum Arthropoda; class Insecta; order Hymenoptera; family Formicidae; genus Vollenhovia; species Vollenhovia emeryi. The sequence goes on from NW_011967132.1 coordinate 342,458, forward strand.
GGTAATTTCGCGAGGGAAGATTCATCGATCTCGCTCGCTTTTAATTTAATTGTGTTTCACGCTTATTGCTCAAATGTGTGCTACAAAATTGCCGCGTATATCTTTCGCGAAACCTAATGAACCTGATAATTTTGCGATCATACAATTTTACGTTCCCTCAGAGTTTAATCTGCTTTTCACGAGGGGTGAACCGCTTACCAAAATCACCCACACACTGATAAGAAAAATATCTTCATCCGAAAAGATATTACTTTACTCAAGAAAATTATTCATTAGGTGGCTCCTAATAGCTTATTAACTTAAATTTACAAAATAATCAACTGTATATCTTTTTATTTTATTTTCTTAAACACGTGCCAGTTAAGGTCGACTAAACTTATTCATTATTGCTTTATCTTATTTTATCTTTACAATGCCCTAGCAAGACCCAATGCCCAAAAGATGCCTAGTAATAGGCTTGTTTTCGATCGCTGCACTGGTGAACTAGTGCAGTAAGCTAGAGTGAGAAAAAATAGACTTGTCTTACTATAATTTATTGCGCTAGTTCACCAGTGTAGCAACATAAAACAAGACTATAGACTGCGAATCTGTACACCACAATGCTCTCAGCGGTTTGCCCCTCGGTTTTTTATATTCGCCATTTTGCAGGTTTTGCATAGACGGTAACTTTATTAATTCATACCTCGCATAACAACGCGATAACAAGGCTCTTGTCGAATTACATAACGATTAAGCGTATTTAGATCTATTCGTTTTCTTTTCGCGAGCTCGCGTGCATCGCTCGCTCTTTTTTATTGCCTCGTGTTAATAACAGCTTTATCACGGTAACAGTTTTGACGCGATACCTTGTCGATAAGGTAAACGCACGTAGCGAAATCACGATGACGTTGACTTCTCACGAAGGCTCCGCTTTCCATTGAGATTCCCTCGCGCTGATCTTACGACAAGCGTGGCTTTAGATAGCAAATCTCTACGACTTTGTTTAATATGTGAAAAAGAAGGTGCGCCAGAATCTTCAACGTGTTTGCGAGCACAAATATGAAGGGATAAAATGAGGAAACGTTACAAGATTTTTACAAATTAACTATTGAAGATGAAATTGAAGATAAATGGTATTTAACAAGCACAAACCCCTCCACATTTAATCGTATCTCGATTTTACGCAATTTCTGGCTTTCGTGCTTAAACGCTCATTCTGATCCAGATCTCTTTCGCAAAGTCGTATCTTGATTTTACGCAATTTCTGGGCTCCGTGCTTAAACGCTCATTCTGATCCATATCTTTCGCAAGGTCGTGTCTTAATTTTACGCAATTTCTGGGTTTCGTGCTTAAAGGCTCATTCTGTTCCTGATCTCTTTCGCAAGATGGTATCTCGATTTTACGCAATTTCCGGGCTTCGTGCTTAAACGCTCTTTCTGGAACCAAAAATTTCGAAGCACGCAAACCAGAAGTTGCGTAAAATCGAGATACCCGGCGAAAGAGATCAGTCGATATCCTACGTGACATCTTACGGACCTCGGATATATTTAGCGTTGAAAAGTATCATGGGCGATAAATGAAAGTCACTCGGCGAAAGCTTGACTTATCGAGCGGAATTTGCACGGGCCGGATCCGACGGTTTCCGGAACACCCTGTAGAAACGGCAATAATATCGCCTGAATACCGTCTACGGCGCGAATGGGCTCGAGGATGGGAAGTAATGAAGTAGAGCGAAATTGGAATTCGCGAGGAATCTGATCCGGCCGGTTCTAAACATCGATTACGCAGGTCCGAACGCGCCGTGCTGCGCGTGTATCGGCATTGATACCACAAAATTCGAAGACTTCCAGTTTCGGCGCGCCTCGCAACCGCGGAAAATCCCGAGCGGTCGTGGCGCGGCCGAGAGGGATATAATATAATATCAATCGGGTCGTTGAATTTCGACGGTGCTACCTACTTCGTGCCTGCCAATCAAGATAACGTTTTAAACGGCCGGAAACGCGCTATTGCTGAAGTGACCGCAGACGCTCGAGTGAGCGCAATCGCGGTGGAATCGGGGGTCCTACGCTGATAATTAATCACCCGTGCATCTCTCTCGATAGGGCGACTGCGATACGTGAAACACGAGACTCATAAATTGATGTTGTTGCGAACTGAATATCGCAAATTACGCTAAGCGATGAAATTAAGGTAATCGACGTGCCCCAGGCACGGAGATCTCAATGCGGATTATCCAATCTGCATTGTAAAATAATGCGTTAATGTCATGAAATATGTATTTTTTGCAAGGCAGGAAAGATAAGGCGAGAGGGAGAATTTTTCTCGAAAAAAAAAATTGCGGAAATATTTATTATTAGATTAGTATCGATTCTTGGCGATTAGAATGCCGATTATTAAATGTTAAGCTTTAAAACTTTAAAGGACAAATGTGGAAAGAAACGGTATATGAATTCACATTTAAAAAAGTAAAAATTACAAGTTGGGCTACTTGCCTTGTGACCCACATTTTCTTATGCGTGGTTTAGTTTTATTTAGGGGGTCTTTATACTTTAAGTTTATTATTCATTAAACTGTAAACGGCCGAAATATTAAATTTTAGTCACGTTTTCTTTTACCATCTGAACGAAAAGAACTGCCTGCAAAATTCTTTGGGAAACTCATCTGTAGAACCTTGAGTCTTCATGATTTTATAAGAAGTTATTTGAAATACGGTGTGAGCGGGGGAAGTTTGCTACAAAAATCAAAATTATTACGAAGTACTGATGCAATTGTGCACATTAATTCGATGGGAGATCGACGTAAAAATTTTCTATTTGATTTTCGCCTCGCCATTCGGAAAAAATAATCCCTCGGTAAAGAGTAACGTGGCAATGACACAATTATTGCACATTAAAACAAACCAAGGGCGGCCGACCGAGGGTCCCATTTTAATTTCTATCAACAGCAAGCCGAGCGAATTAATCACCATAAATCCGGGATCGACGGCGGAGATAAAGCCGAGTCAAAATTAAATCCCAAGTGAAGAGCTCGTCCATCGAGCCCAACGGACTCACCATCGAGATATATCCCCCGGAAAGGTCTTCTTCCACGAGGCTCTCCGATTATCCGGCGATCGGTCGAGCTTTCTTGTAACGGAGCTTATCCCGTCGACGTTAATTAAACATCGAAAAGCTTCGCTCCCTAATCCATCGACCGAGGTAGCTTCTTTCACTCGGGATTATTTAGCCGGGAAAGAGAAGATATTTTCGGATCTTCTGAACTCGCTCTCCCTTCGTCCGCTTCTTCCCGCGTCGTATCGAATCGAGCGCTTTCCTTTGATCAGTGATTATAAATTTGTCAACTTTTATGACGATTTAGGTTTTTACGTGAAAAATTTAATTCGCAATTAAATGACGTTTCTTTTCACGTAAATCTATCTATCACAAATTATTACGTTGCTTTTATATCCGTGTAGAAACTTTCGAAAGTGTAAGTGAAAAATTTACGAGACGAGCGATGTCTCGCGAACGTTTTAAGTTCGAACATTTCGTTTCCATTAATATTTGATAATTCGGCCAGAGTTGGCGTGGATTGATTAGAATCGCCATTTTAAGATCAATTTTAATCTCAAGCGCCAATTTTAACGGACCTACAACGACGCCGGTCGATCGTGGAAGATGTTCTTTTGCTCCAATTGCACTAACTATCCCGTCCGTCCGGCTCCCTTCCGGTACACAGGAGCGAATGAAGATGAAGCGTTTTACGGGGTATCCCGGAAGGAGAGGATATTTCCTCGGAGGATAGCGATCTTAGGAAGATGCCGGGGGATGAGAACGAACGGACGGGTCTTAAAGGGATATCGAAGTAACGCTATCTTATCGACACAAGTCCCGCAGGAGACTCCCGGGCAACTGCGTACGGTTTTACAAGAACCACTTTAACCATTTTACCGGAAGCTCGTTATTCGCCTGGAAGGTCGATTGGTACTTTCTTCTTCCACGCGATTCATTTGAATCCCGACAACAGCGTTTCTCCAACTCTCCGACGAGCAATATCGAGCCCGGATAGTACGTCAGAATTAGCTTCCTGATATTCGCGAGTCATCCCTCCAATTTCTCAAGCGCAAAGTTACTCTCGATCTCTCATTTAATGCTACGAAGTCATCCCGATCAGAAATTTTGATGCCCGCTTCTCGGCTCATAATTCTTTTACAAGTATTTCGGTTCTCTGCAATGCACTTTTCTTCGAGTTGTGTTATGTGCATTTATCTTTTTACTTCAGTCACGATTCTATTACACTTGAATGTATCATAAAATAGGATCGATATAGCGTCAGTCATATTTGTTAGAGAAAGAAATATTTGAATCTTAAATGGAAAATTCTAAAATCTAGAATAAAATGACAGTATGTATGAATATCGCGGTGCCAACTTTGTGCGTTGTAAGATGGAGGGAAAATTTATTCTAAACTTACATTTATATAAGTTACTCTTGTCTCAATATAGTGAGTCAATCTTTTTTAATTCGACGGAGGAAAATGAGAATTATTGACTTTATCTTGGTATTGTCTTACTTTTATACTAAACGAGATTGTGAGAAATATAAATGCGTCAGGAATATTTTTTGTCTCGGTAACAGAAACCCTTTCTGAGGGTGTGAGTTGTACAATTAATGTAAACGTAACAATTTTCTTTTACATAATAATATCGATCTCAAGTGAAATCACAAAAAACGTTAACAATTGCCAACTTTAATAATAAATATTTAAACGGTCAATGTATTCTACCAGCAAAAGTGGGTTGTACAAATATAAAATTAACAATTTTACGTGAAATTACAAAAAAGTTGCTAATTTTATATTAATTGTACAATCCACTTTTGCTGGTAGAATACCGTGACCGTGACATTAAATATTTGTTATTACTTAAAAACGATCGGGACTAATTCTTTCAATTGTCTCATTTTATCCCGTTTTGTCTTTACGATGCCTCAGCAAGATCCAATGCTCAAACTAATCCCCAAACAATGCCTAGTAATGCCTACTCTCTAAAAGTCAGTCAGCGGATTATCACTGAAAACAGTGAATCACTGCAGTGTTCAGTAGTAGACTTATAACAGCGAATCAGTGACTATTCACGGTTTTCAGTGATAATGCGCTGATGGACATTTCGAGAGTGTTAATGCTCCGTAAGGCCCTCAGCGGTTTACCTCTCGGGACGAGTATGTTTCGACGTCACCGACTCACAACAAACGCAATGTATTTTATAGTTAAAAAAATGGCAGGTACTTTCGAAAAGCGTCATTCTGATCGTTCCCGTTGATAGTTTCGTACGGGAGGCCAGAGTTTCATTAATTTCCATTCGCATTAGGCACGGTTAGCGCACGTGCTAATGTGTACGTGGACGTGTACAACGTAGCCCTGTAGTTAACGGCTGCACGGGCAATGTACGATTCGGCGGGATCGTCGAAATCGATCGGGTCGAACCCAACGTACCGAAATACCGGCGTGTCGATCGGCGCATTTCACGCGAAATCTACTGCACTCCGCAGGCCACGAATGGAGGCCCGGAATAAGTTTGCGAACGGCGCGGCGGGTAGATTGACGTCCCGCAGATACTCGACGATCGATCCGCGCGCATCGCCGACAGTCTACTCAAAGCTGAAGCGATGGATAGGATCCGCGCAATGCATGCAGCGGCGGATTAATAGGCATACGAGGCTGTCAGCTGAGAATCCCCCGAAACTCTCGGAACTCTCAAAGCGCGGAAAATTCCACTTTTCAACCTTCCAATCTCTTAATTATTCAAACACTGACGGTATTCGCGCCGTAACATTCTCTCGTTCTCTTGGACAGTTTGTCAAAATTATCAAAAAGGAAAGGCCTCTCTCCAGCCACGCGTAAACGACGTCAAATCGGATGAAAGGCGCGGAACATTTGGTTTAGAAACTTTTCAACATTTTAATACACCATTGGCTCTAGGAACAGTCCTGTGTACGCGAGCATCTCTACGTCTGTCGCGTCCTTTCCGAAGCACCTTCAATAGGTGCACCGCGGGCAATTCGTGCCGCTTTGATGCGTGTGTAAGAATTCCTTCACGCAATTTGCGGAAGTACCCCGACGTCGTTCCGGCGAAATGTTATTTTCGTCCGTAAAGCCAACCGGGCACCGCTGCACCGCCAGCGGGGCGCAGCTTTAACCTAGACGCGCTGCATTTTTGCAAGAGTAGATTACGGCAAGTGCCGCGGCGTAAAAGACGACCGACGCGATAAAAGCGTTTTCTTTCCGTCCTTAAAAACTGCGCTAACTGTATGCCGCGCGGCCGGTCTGTTCGCCCGCCCATCTCGCTCTCCTCTTGCGCTTTGACCGCGCCGTATCACCGCCACGGCCGCCGAACGGCGCCGGTCAAGGGGGTAACCACCGGATGTAATCGTGGGACAGTCACCGAAATCATTATGAAATCCTTACAAAATCCCCGTGTAATCGTTCTGTCTTGTATATATTTAATAAATACTTAAATTCAAGAAACGTACTAATAAGAATATTCTCAAACGCCAGCAGTAATTAACAACATCAGTGTTTTATTGACCGTATCTGGCAATTTTAATAATGCAGAAAATTTATTGCGAAAATAATACTGGCTGAGGTGATATTGTTCGCAATAAATTTTCTGTATTATTAAAATTGCCAGATACGGTGAATAAAACACTGACGTTAAAGAAGTGTGTGTGTTTTAATTTATTTGTTATTTTGTAAATTTAAGTTAATAAGCCATTAGGCGCCACCTAATGAATAATTTTCTTGAGTAAAGTAATATTTTTTTTGGATTAAGATATTTTTCTCATCAGTGTAGGTGTAAGGAAAGATTCGTAAAATCTTATTCGATTCGCCAAATTTACCGATCGCATTCCGGCGGCGTGACATATGTTACGTGAGGTCGCTGCGTTAGAGAAACGACAAGTAAAGGCATTTAGAATTAGTTTTTAAATCGCCGCGAAAGTTAGTTGTTATTTACCGGATTGCGTATTAAACAGTTTATATAGTCCGACTAAATACATATACCGCAGGTAGATTGGAAAACTGTCCGACGCACATATCGAGCTTTAATTATACGCGATATTCATCGTCAAGGAGCAATTTTCAGGACGCAAAATTCTCCACGGTCGTGGATTAAATGCCGGCCGCTTTTCCATCCATCGACATGTTCTTCTGTATTAAGCTGCGTCGCCCGGGTATCAAGCCAGCGATTTAATCTCGTTTCGACAAAGACAGAAGGGGCGACGAGCAGAGAGAGAGAGAGAGAGAGAACCAGAATCATTATTTATTACACGCTCTGGGACAAGTCCCCTAAAGCGTGAGAGCAAGAATTACCATAAAAAGTATAACTGTGAGTGAGAACGCAATTTATAAATATATATTAAATATGTGAGTGGAGAGTATGAAGGTATAAGAATATGTATTATATAAAATGGGGTTTTTGGAACAGAAATTGAAATACCTAACACGACCAACAGGATAACATTTACGCATAACAATTCAGCGGACAAATAACAAAGATATTTGATAACCCAATACTAAAATGGCTCAACACTTGTTTGCCATTTTCGTGCTGTCCCAGACTGCGGGTGCTCGGAGTAGCTTGCGCCTAAATTCTCCAATCTTTTCTACCTCTCGCAGTTGTGATGGAAGACTATTCCAAAATTTCGCGGCGAAACTACAGAATGACCGTTTGTAAAATTTGGAGAGAGAGAGAGAGAGAGAGAGAGAGAGAGAGAGAGAGAGAGAGAGAGAGAGAAAGAGAGATGTTCTCATTAGTTAAAAATGACGCCGAGAGAAACCGAGCTTGCTGAATATGGGGATGTAACAAAGTGACGTAACAACGCGTGAAATACGTCGAATTAATTGTCTCGAATTGCACTTGAATTACATGCGGATTTTAATTACTGTGCATGAATTATTAGAGAGAAAGGGGGGGGCAGGGTGACTCATTAAAATCGCTGGCTGATATTTTGTTATAAATCGAGAGTGCTTTTTATTAATTTAATTCTTCCGCTTTTTATTAATTCAATTTTCACACACGCGTGGCGCGGAACGATAATAATAATAATCTTTATTACGATTCTCCCGCTCCGAGGGACGTCTGATATTAATGTGAAGAGAATATCTGCGAAATGTTAATTCGCCGGGAGAGACCGGACTTAAAATTTAACTCAAATATTTATATTCCTGTATTTTCATACGCCGCGCTGTACAAATTCGATCTCCGTGTTCCATTTTAATTTTTCCTCCCCGTCCGAATTGTCCGGGAATATCACGTTTACCTGTTCGTCGACGTGACACGATAAATAAAAAATTAATTCATCTCTTTCCTTGGAGCCTGGGAGGAGGGGAAAAAAGGCTTCCAAAAGAGATCAATGTCCTTAAATACGGCAGTTATATCACCGAGCAAACTTGACTCCTCTATTGAAAGCGCAGCGTTTCCCCGTGCAAACGAAAAAGACGTTAAAAGAGGTAATTATACGCGACGGAGTACTTCTCGCCGCGAAAAAATAAATTGACGACGAACGAGGCAGTTTACAATACCCCGGAGAAACGACAATTCCACGAGAGAAATTCGATATCGAGCGCAGGGGTGGCGGGTGGGGGACACAGCTGGAAGGGGCCCAGGATGCCGCTCCCAGGTTTATTTTCCTCCTCGTCGTCGTCTAATAGCGCGTCAAAGGAGACACGTAAACGACGGCAATGACGGGGCCGGCGAAGCGAAGGCAAATGGGTGCATCCAGCGCACTAAAGCGCTCCTTTGTTCCCGACACGTGATTGACGGAGAGTGGTTCACGGTTTCCCTCCCCGACGCAGGGGAGAAGAGATTACCGTCGAACGCATCGGGGGGACGATGCACTCGGCGCGACGCGACGCGGGTGCATCAGCAAGGATGCACTCCTGACCTCGTTGGCGCGCGTTTATCGCCGCCAATTTGCGCCGGGGGTTGGTTTCACGGAGAGAGAGGGAGAGAGCGAGAGAGAGAGAAAAAAGAGTCATTTACATCGCTCGCGAACTGACGTTTACCGTTTTGTATGCGGGGGTGAGCGAGGGATGGAATATTCTCAACCTCCCGACCTCCGCCGCGTCAAGAGTCTTAATTAAAGACGATCGATTAGGTTGATTCTATCCAGAGAGCTCTACGGTGCAGACGTTTTCTCAGCTGCAAAAGGAATATGTTTTCTTACGCCGACACATTGAGAAAGACAACGGGGCGAATCTATATCGTTCGTAATTTAAAGTTTATTCGCCCGGGCGTTTTAGAAAGTTTAATTCGAACCCGGCACGACGTTAAAATCGGAGAATCCGTCGTCGAAATAACGGACGGGCGTTCTCGTGCCCGCGCGATCGTCACGGGCGGCGCAACGTCGGGCCGCGGACAAATTATTCTATGCGAGACGCGAATAAAATTACTCTCCCGCCGCATTATCGCGCGATCGCGTCGGTCGCGATCATACGGCGAGCGAAACAAAATTTACGACGTGTAATGCGTGTAATGCACCGTCGACGATGCGCAACACGTTGCAGCCGCGTCGCGGCGCGCCGATGGCGGGCATCGCGGATGCATTTTGTTCGACGACTCCGCGATAAATTGCGTTTGCCGGAAACGTCCGGCGTCGCGTCGTCCTAACTGCCCATGGCGCCTGGCAATTTACCGGAAAGATCGGCCCGTTGAGCCTCGGCAATTTTTCCGGCCGCGGCGCGTCCTGCCCGCACGCATCGCAACTTATCCAGTAATTTCTTGTGGAACACGGCATTGTTCAGCTTCGTCAGCCCCCATACCAGCCCTGACCTGGCTCCCTGCGACTTCTGGCTGTTCCTCAAATTGAAAAATCCTCCGAGGGGAAGAAGATTCGATGACGCGGAGGAAATAAAAAGGAACGCGACGAAGCGGCTGTTAGCTATTCCGAAAGCTGAATACACGGAGTGTTCCCGAAAGTGGGGTGATCGCTGGAAGAAGGTTGCAGCTTCCAAAGGGGAGTACTTTGAAGGTGACATCGTCGCCATTGATCAGATTTAGCTCTTTCCCTTGGTGCAGCACAAGGTCGGATACTTTCCGTACAGACCTCGTATTGCCCTTGGAGCGAAATCTGTTTAGTGAAAAATTCATCGTTAGATCGTGTAATCGTTGCGAAGAGAAAGACTTGCGATTGAATTTGTTGAAACCCTGCTATCTCATATTAGAAATCTATCTCATACTAGGGGACTGTCCTCTACGGACAGAATGGCCGAGAAATTCTGTTCCTCAGCAGTTCGTTCCTACAAGTTTAACGTAAAGTTTTATTAACGATATATTAATACAATTAATAACATAATAATTATGTAATTATTAAAATGCTCTTGTATTCGTCTACAAGAGCATATAAATGCGTAAGAGTCAAAAGGAATTATTAAGAATGTGTTTCACGATGACGGCAATTAATACAGGTTAGTTGAATATAATATTATATGAGTGGTAGTTCTTATTTTAAACTGGGATTTTTCGTCCGACTCGGAGTTGGATTTGTTCGGAGCGCGTCGGATTTAACCCTTTAACGGGCTGGAGTTGCTAAATCGATCAGGCGTGGAGAATGCTGAACAAATGTATTGTTCAGCAACTATTTAGATAGACAATCGTTTAGAGTGATTGCAAATTTAACGGCAATTCTGCGGGGCGATAGGGAAAAAGACCCGAAAATACCGCGGATGAAAATATCGAGTTAGTCGTTTTTTTTTCATTAAGCAGTAAACAATATCTAAAACAAATCGGTTTACATGCGAAAAGAATTGTGCGGGCGTCACGGGGAAACGGTTGAAAATAATCGCGAACGCCTTAAAAGCGTAATGTTGCAGTTGTTATTAATAGGAGTTGATATTATTAATGCGAAACGGTAAGACCACGTTGATAGATGCAGAGGTATACATGGCACGAGATTAAAAATTCCATTAAAAATGACCAAGGTGCATAATCCATGGGTGCTGATGCACTTCGGCGCGTCAATCGATGGATTGATGTGATTGATGACTGTAGTTTAAATATATTAAAATGCTATAAGAGTTTTTTACATGCACATTTGCATAAACAAATATACATATGTACATAAATATATTTTTTTAACGTCAGACTGCAACGATATTATCGATTATCACACGTCACGTTGTGTGAAGACGATAATGCGTCGAACGAAGTTAGTTCAATTCGACGCGTCGCTTCGATGCTTTAGGCTGTTTAACAATATGACGCACAGATTGCACGCGGTAGGTCGGCAACGCATGCACAATATAATGCGTTTAGAGTGTAATAACGCGAGCTCGATAGAATCGCTCGAAAATGCATGTCATTGATGTATTACTCCATTAACTATGTCAATTGGCGATTCTCAGGACAGCGCTTGCACGAGGAACAGAAACGCGTAATGAACGAACATAGCTACTTATTTACGATTAAGAAATGTTTCTATTAATTCTTGGCGCAAAAGTTGCAAAACTATTGTGTAAATTAAAAAGACATGTTTTAATAAATTTAGAACGAAGTTTGTACAACTGCGATGAAAACAGTTTACGTTCAATAAATGATGGTATTTATGGTTTCGCGTCTTTATGGGAATTCACTTAACGGCGACCGAGGACGAGATTATGGATTTAGTTATTTGCATTTTTGGCTTTCGCGGTCATTATCGTGTCAGGACATTACCGAAATCGATCAATGGAGAGGAAACACCTGATAGCCGATAACCGAGGGCGGAATTTTGGTCGAGGGAATTTAGTGTATAATATCTGAGCACACAACCGCGATTATGTTTCATAGCTTCTGTAGTCTACATGTCTTCTGCTATATACCTGGAGATTATCGTCCACATAGCTGGATTATCTTCGTTTGTTTGAAATATAACGTTTGCTGGATAAATACAATTCCGTCGACTACAATATCTATACACAAAATCAAATTATTAAATCGGTTTTATTAACCACGAGAC
>NW_011967132.1:355314-365525 GCF_000949405.1 Vollenhovia emeryi
GGGGATAGAAAAGAATTTGTTTCGCGAAGAGCCTACTTCGAGGGACTAACAAATATAGATAGTTTTTATCCTGACAAAATGAAGAAAATGATATAGAAAAAATAGAAAATGCATAATAATGCGCTTGACTCGGAATGCCACACTTCTCGGCATTAGAATAAAATTGTAGAATTGGAGTTGAATAAACGTGACCTCACCTCGATATTGTACGAATTCCTTTGCTTAAAGAAGATACGGTCAAGGTATCCACGACGTAATGCGTTTAAGCGTCTTACTGTTGCTATTTTTACCGTACCTTGCTCTAGTGCGAAGTTCTTACGCAAGGTTAATTCAACGACTAGAGCAACGTATAGGCGGAATCGATCGGCCGTTAATGTCAGAAACCTTTCGTCGACACTTTTCGTCTCACGTAAATCGCTCAACCTTCCCAAAATTCAAAGATATTCTTTAGATGCAGGTCTGATCTAGATTTCATTGTTTAAATTGAGCAGCGCGAAAGGTGACAATATTAACGTAACGGATACAGTAGTGAGACATTTTTTAATTACAGAATTTCCTGTACGATATAATTTTCACGAAATTATAGAATTTTGTGCAAATAATGGAGAAGCGTACAAACAGTAGCTCGCTCATACGTGAAACAAAACATGCGCGATTCATATAAATATGTGAAATCATTGTAAAATGCGTGCGGATGAACGGCAAAATTACGAACGCGAACTTTTATTCGCGTAAATCAATAGCGATATTAGCAAGTTTACAGGTGCACGGTACCTGTTTGGGGCTTTATTATGTTTGTCCGAGAGAAAACAGATGAAAAATAAAGCAAATATCGCAATGATATGAAACAAGGTTAGTGTGTTAAATAATGAAGCAAACGCGAGTATCGGCGAGCTAAATATTTCGCAAAGAGAGCGATCCAAATTTTTTATTCAAGTTCCAATCGCAGCATTAATGGCATCCCCAAATAATTAATATACGGTTATTCGGAAAATATGTCACGACCAATTTTCGTACAAATGTATGATTTCTTTTACGGAAACTTATAATAATACGAGTCGAGTTTCGGAAAAACAATAGCAGACCAGAAAAAGAAATATTTATCCCGTGGTAAACGAGTAAACTGATAGCAATTAATATTAGCCACATTATTTCCCAAACAATCCATTAGCAATTATTTATAGAAGTTATGTATATGTATATCTATGCAGTGTTGCTTGTATTGCAATATTTCGAGGAATACGCAATTTTAGTTATTAATCATTCGATATATCGCTTTTCCGGTCGATATCGAATCTGCATTTGCAATTCTAAACCAAGTCGTCGGACATGTAATATTTAAAATACGCCTTCCTATTTGCAAATTTAATAAAACCGTCGGTTTTACTCCGTGAGATATCGCTTCATAATTCATAGAGGGCACGTAATCGTTGACACTTTATCGACGTCCGCGGAAAAAGGAAGAAAAATTGCGGGGCGGACAAAGAGTCGCGCGCGAAGCAAAGTACGCGATGTAATCAGATTTTATTGAGTAATACACAAACAAGGGCAATCCATCAACGTAGCAATAATCGATTGAAATCCGATCGTCTTTTATCGCGCAGCGCAATTTCGTAAAAGCGTCGAGATTCTTCAGATATCGGTTTACATTGAGCATCATTGTAAGCAAGAATGATCGATACAGATATCACGTGTAACAGTCCCTTTTTTTTCCTATAAGAGTTCGAATTTCTCCGTCATTGCAAGAAGTCATTGCGGGAAGAAAAATTGTTTGGGAACAAGCAAAAGCTTTTGCAATTGTTTTTCGTTGGATCCTTTTTTTTTCACAAAACCTGCTGCAAACAAGATGTTTCAGTCGTTATATAAATTCGACGAGTGACATTTTCAAAATTTTCTATTTTAATTTTCTCGTAAGAGGGTTCACTCGCGATGTTCCTCGCCGTGCATCGCGTCGTCATTAATAGAGCCCTCGCCGAAGTAATGTCGAACTTAGACGGGGCGTGCGATCATAGGGAAAACTAAACCTCCGTTTTTCCGCCGTTTATTTATCCGGACTGCGTCCATTCTACAAGCCCGGCACGTACGTTATGTCTCGAGTAACGTACGTTCTTTTTTTTCTGTGCTCACCGCAACGGCGATGGCAAAGTAACTCGAGGCGAAATAGGATCCGCTGACCAGAAGACCCATCTTTCACGGGATCCGGAACGTGTTCGATGACGATGATACCGGCGGGACGAGGGGGGGGAAGAGAGACGAGGGGAGACGGAGACAACACGGGTCCCCGTCGAATTCTAAAGTATCGACTTTTCAATTGGGTCACATCGATTCTGCATTCGCGCCAACCTTAAGCACAGGGTGGGATAACATTCGTCCTTACGGGTCTCATATACAGCCATTGACAAAAGTATCGGGCACCCACCTAATTATTATACCGTGCTGAATCTAATACCTGGAAAATTTCTATTGAAAAAAACTTGTTCAGTGAAGCGTTCGTCGCTTCTATGCAGTAAAAATCGTTCTAGTATTAGATTCGGTACAGTATACATTGGGACCTAAGCGTGTTACTTTTATACACGTGTACGTGTGATCTGGTGAAGCACATTTTATGCGCTTCTTTCAGTTTAAAACCACAGCATGTGACTTGACATAGGTTATTTTATACATTTCTTGCCGTTTGAAAAAGCACGTTTTGCACACTTTCTTCTAAAACGATTATTTTTAAACGGCAAGACATGTGTGACGTTTATCAAGTCACTTGTCGCGATTTTAAACGGAAGAAAGTGTGCGAAAAGCGTTTCACCAAAGCACACGTATATGTGTATAAAAGTAGCACAGTTAGATGCCATTATTTGCAGTTTAATGATCAGAGGAGGTGCCTAGTACTTTTGTCTACGGCTGTATGTGCAATTACGTTGATTGAGTGAAAACGTCGAGTCAGCAAAGTACAACTGGTGGTAATACTTCTTTTTTTAATTAAAGCCTCTCAAGGCTGGGGCCAAAAATAACTTGGAGATTAACTTGACAAGTTAAAAACAGTAATTTGCTAGATTACCTTACACATAATGTGAACGCAGAAGAACGTAAGGGGGACGCGGAGACAAATCGTTTTAATGAGACGACGCTTTAATGGAAATTGAAAGTATGACAAATGAAAATGGACGTTTCCTCGGAAATATTTTAATCCTTCCGCGCGCGCCGTATTTTCGTAACATAAAAGCGCAGAAGGCAGCTCGAGGACTTTAGACAACGGAATTATGAGATTAGACCCAAGAATATCGCGCTGCTATTCTGATAATTTCCATCCTATTAATAGAAATTCACCAAAAATTTGAAGCGATCAGGTTGAATGCAGCGCATAAGAGGATATTTAAGAAGAAATATCTTAAGGGGATCCTGGACTGACAGCTAAACTTTGATATCGTCGATAATTTAACATCCTATATTGTCATTCAGCCCAGGACGTAAATTTCCTGACTTTTTCAGGTTTTCCAGGAGCCGGAATTAATTTTTCCCTGACCGTTTAGTGTAACTTTTTTCACGACGCATAATTTGCGCACATCTGTATGGTGAATCAAGTAAATGTTAAATGACCAAGTCCTTGAAATATTTTTCTCGGGGAACAAAAGCTCGGAATTTAAAAAGGTATAAATTTAAATTAAAGCAATTATATTATTGTGTAATAGGAACGAACGAACATTACAAACCATTCAAACCATTTGTGATACCGTACGTAATCATACATGATGCTTTCGTTTTGCTTAACTGCATTTTGTTTGCCACTTACTAGCAGCTTACTTAATTAGTACTTTTTAGTAATTCATCTTTTTTTTATAGTTTTGTCTCAGTTGAACACATTGAAATGAAATAACACGACGAAAATATAAATTATCGACCGCGCTTATAAATAAATTGATGTTTAGCAAAACAGAGAATTAGTGTACCGAGAGCCAGAGAAAAGTTAATTTTCTAAAAGCTTTAAATTATTCAGGAAAAATGTGAAACGACGTAAAAAATTCAGATAAATCGTAAAATTTCCTGACTTTTCCCTGACATTTCCAGATTTCTAAAATTCCCTGACAATTCCCGGTTTTCCAGATTTCCCTGGACCACTGGACACCCTGAAACATATGCACATGCATACACAGTACCAAAAAACGAGAATAGAGATACTCGTGAGATATCTGTCCTTGTCTAGCACATTGCAGCGCTACGTGCTGCAAGATCTGGCACCTATTATAGTTTGTCATTCTGCTCTCTAAAAGTCAATCGGTGAATTATCATTGAAAGCAGTGAATAGTCACTGATTTGCAGTTATATTTATACTACTGAAAATTGCAGTGGTATAGTATACTTGTAACTTTAAATCAGTGACTATTCACTGATAATCCACTGATTGACTTTTAGAGAGTGGAGCTACACTTCGCACTTCGTTTCACTACTCTTTGATCTAATCCGAATTGCAGACTGCCCTCGATTTGTATAAATAAGTTATATAATTTGTACACAAGCGAACGTTTCTTTGAACTTTACGTGCAACGCCAAGAAATATTTTATAATTTTGGTTTGTTTTTGGTCTTCGACTGACACCAGCCTGCAATGTATTTTTGTGCACACTTTAAGTGCACGAAAGGATTTTTAAATCCGTAAAGTCCGACAATTCGAAGACAGCTGTGTCACACTACGCGTTGGTATTTGCCGTCGCTTCAGCATCCCCTTAATTTCAGCGACAAAATTTTTCTACGAAAAGTCCGAAGGAGGCATTGTAAAGCAGGATTTACAGAGGGAAACTTGCGGGAGACCGGCGGATCACACTATTTTGCGTGCGGGATCAAGTCGCGCGGAAGGAATTCACTGCCGAAAGAATTCACAGGCAGCGGAATCTGCGCGGCAAAGTGGAAGAGAGCGGTTCGGGTCAGCCAGCGGAAATGTATTTCTGGAAAATGTGCGGCAGGACCGCGACAGTCGTCACATTGATGGCAAGTGGATACGCACGCGTACCGACTAAAGCAGGTTGCGAGAGACCGAGTTGAGAGTCGACCTGTCTACCCCGTGTACGCGCGCATGTGTGGGTCTGTGTGTGTGTGTGTGCGTATGTGCGTGTGTGCGCGCATGCCGCATTATTCATTCGAGCAGTGAACCAGGGTAGGTACGACATCACGCTGCGCGAAACGAAACGGGGAGAGAGGGCGTGCAGGGCCGACATGTTTCGGTATGTCGCCCTTGGTGACCGAGATAACGCGAGGGCTAACGCGCGTGGGTTATTTAACTCGCGCCGGATTTTCGTCCAGCTCGGCTTTGTTACGCGCTCGTCAACGAAGAACACCAAGTATTGACCCGCCCCGAAAAATGCTTTGCCGACAGGCTCGCGTCGCGTGGATGTTAATGTAAAAAAATCGTTTCAACTTAATTGTACGCGCAGATTTTGAACCCAAGCATTCTCGAAAAATTTATGCTCGCCATACAATTAATTTATAATTAATTAATACTAAAGTAAAATATGTAACAAAAGTTAACGGGTCTTTTTATTCACACAACACCCTCGGAAAGGATTTCTTTTTATATTACCGAGCTAACAAATATTCTTGACGCATTTATATTTCTCAGAACCTCATTTAGTATAAAAATAAGACACTATCAAAATAACATCAATAATTCTTATTCTCCTCAATTGCATTAAAAAAGATTGACTCACTATATCGAGACAAGAGTAACTTTAGATATTTTTGCGTTTAGAATGAATTTTCCCTCCATCTTACAACGCACGAAGTTGGCACCACGGTATTCGACGAGAGACTGTCATTTTATTCTAGATTTTAGAATTTTTCATTTAAAATTAAAATATTCCTTTCTCTATAATAAATAACATAATATGATTGCGCTATATCGATCCTATTTCATGATACATTCAAGTGTGATAGCATTGGACCCGGAATTTTTTCTGCGGGTGAAAGTCCCTTAAAGTGAGGGAGCAAAAAAGAAAGTGTTATTCCCATAATCCGAGGGGTAAACCGCTGACCAAAATGTACACCAATGCCTACTAATGCCCAGAGCGCATTACTTTATCTTATTATCTTATTTCATCGTTTTTTATCTCGTTTTATCCTTTTCAATTCTTTGTAATGCCGCAGCAAGGCCAAATAACGCCCACTAATGCCCAAAAAATGTCTAGTAATGCCCGAAATCTGTACTTTCTTAAAGTCAATCGGTGAAATCACTGAAAACAGTGAATAGTCACTGATTTGCAGTTATAAGTACACTACTGAAAATTGCAGTGGTATACTTGAAACCGTAAATCAGTGAGTGTTTTCAGTGATGATCCACCGATTGATTTTTAGAAAGTACACTACAATGCCCTCCGCGATTTGCCATAATCCTTGCCGTCCCTTTTCTACGACCGAAAAATTAACGAATGTCCTTGTAGCATCTCGTGAAAATGTTGCGAGAAAATAAAGAGGAAGCAGACTGTACAGACACATATCTAAGGAGACATTCTACTGTAAACAGACTTTAGCATGTCGCACGTCTTACACGTGGGCTGTACAAGCGGCAGCTTTTCGGATTACTTCCGGCATTATAGGCTGGGACACGACTCTTCCGTCCTTAATGATAATTTAATAGTACGGGGTTTCATTAAACGCGACACGTGTCGAGTCATTGTCGTTTTCTTGTCCAGTGCTTAAGAAACATTTAGACCTCCCCGCCTTAATTGAAATCTTGACGGACGCAATGATGTCATCGATCTTTTAGCGCAGGAGTATTGCTTTTACCAACTAAGCCAATTAAACTAAAGCTGATTAAAATTTCACTTCTCATTGCCGCAGGATTATTTCTTGAAAAATTGCAATTAAAACGACAAATTAATTTCCCCAGTAGATCCGTAAGTAAGTCGAGCGCAAAAAAGTTTGAAAAGTTGCATAGGACACCGGCGCACGTGCGCTTCTCGAATAAAATAGATACGCGCTTTGCGATAAATCGCGCAAATTTTACAATCATGACATTTCAATACTCTATCTCATTTTGCGGAGATACATGGTGTTGTACTTTTTCGCGTGCCGTTTCCTCGCCGGAATAGTTTCGCGAAGCGGGGGTAGTGGGGAAAAAAAGAAAAACGTTATAGAGCTCCCATACGCACTCCGGATAGCTTCGATAGCTTCCTTCGAAAAGTTTCCTTCGCAAAGGTAATAGAAAAACTTTCCTCATCCGTATTATAGCCGGAAGGGAAACGTCGTCGTCACGTTTGCCACGCTTCATGTTCGTTGATGCTACATTATTATCGATATTTTCCCCATTGCTGAAACATACGGGGAGCATATGTAGCCCTCCGTCCACCGGAGTAGTGCGCGGAAAAATTAAAAGGAAAAAAAAATGAACGACGCGATCTCCTCCGCGGCAAAAACTTTTCCCCCGGACGCCGAACGTCTCCGCGGGGTATTTCACGAGCGCGCGGCGAGGGCTGCAAAAACGTGTCGATCGATCGCGAAAGACGGACGGAAAAAGGGGGGCAACAGAGGGTACGGAAAAGCAGGGGGGGGGGGAGAGGGCAGACATCCGCGAGGACGCGCGCGGATTCCGCGGCAACAGAGGGTCGGAAAATTGATGGTTGGGCAGAGTCCAAAAACTTTCCGCTGCAGTCGGCTCTGGGATTTCCATTAGTCGGTACGTCGCACGAATCGCGATATTTATTCGGTGGACTCGCGCGTTTCCAAATTTCCGCCGGCAAATACGGCGACATCGAATAATAGCGGTCTCCCCTGGACGGACGACGCGCTTTTTTCCCCCGTACCTGATGGCCGACGCGACCGGAACGAGCGAAACGAATATAAAGCGAGCTACGAACTGCGGAGTCGAAAGGAATTAAAGCGTGCATGGGAGAGAATGTTAATTTAATATTAATATAAAAAGGGCACGGGCGGATAATTAAAATGGGAAAACAAGCGGGATGATTAAAAACCGAAAAATAATATGTACAACGATTTTTCCGCGTTAATTATCGTAAGATCGGCAAAAGAAATGAAAAGGGTTTATTTGATAATAATTATCGTAAAGGCGTGATAAAATTGCACCTGCGAATTTTAACAGTGTGGTAATTATTACGTTCATCTTCATTTAAAATCGAGTTTCAAACTATTCTAATTGATATAAATCGCTATAAAACGATGAATTAGATAATCGAGAGACACGCGGTGTCTCGCGCCAAGTGTGCGCGCTCGTTACTTGCTGAATAAAATTCGAGATTCACGATTTTACATTGCGATATTATTAAGTTCTTAAAAAGATTTTTTATTTCGCGTCTCTCTCTCTCTCTCTCTCTCTCTCTCTCTCTTCCTCCCTCCTGACAGTGCAAACTCACGAGCAAGATTTCGATTAACTAACTGCAGTGCAGCTCGAGCATGCGAATGAAGAGCGGCTCTCACAAAAGCAAAGAGGCACGTCAGAAGATGAGAAGGGAAGGAGTGGACGAAAAAGGAACGAACTTGATTAAAAGCCGATAATGCCTAACCCGAAGCGGCGCACGGAATTCGATTTCCCGATTTGCGTTCACGGGCGAACGCTTCGTTTCTTTTCCGACAAGAGTCCACTTCCCACTGAGGAACTCGGTGGGATTAACCCGCCCGCCACTTGGCAATTTTTAGAGAAAAGATACCGTCGAAAACACCGCGAAAAAAATTTCCCTCTTCGTAGGTTGTTTCGATCAATTTACTTGGACGAAAAGACTCGCGGAAGCTTCTCGCGGAGACCACCCGAGTCGAAATTTTGGTCCTATGTTGAACCTCTAATTCTATTATATAGTAGGACCTAAGGCAGCGAAGTCGAACTGCAAGTACAAAATTTGCTCCTACTTTAAAACTGATAGTGTCGGAAATTTCTACTTTTGCCAATTTAGCATTAAAGTAGATCCTTTTAAGTGGGAGCTAAAGTCAATTTTTAGAAGTAAAGATTCAAGGAAGGAGTAAAAAAATATGATATCATCAAAGTAGGTTATTGCTGGTCTATGTAGGTGTATAGATTAGCTAAGTAGGTGTAAATTGTCCTTAAAAGTGTCAAAATAGTACCAAAACTTCGACTCGGGCAGTAAGACGTAACACGACATCTCTGAACAGCTGCCACCTTTCGTTGCGTTTTTATTTTATAATTGTGTTTATTAAAGGACACTGCGCTGCAGCCTATATTTTTCCAATATAAATTAGTGAAACGTTGAAATGTTACAAATTGTTAACGCGAGCGCAAATGTTTATGGCACCAGCTCTGCCAAATATTAACGTTAAATTTAACGTTTAACAAGGATATTTAATATGAGATATGAGGATGAGGATATTTAAATTTAACACGTACACCGCTGTCTGTAATGCACCTGGCAAATCTGTTTTTAAGGCTAGAAAAATGTAATCGGGGAAAACTTGTAAAAAAATGAAATTGGGAAAACTTTTTCGATTTTCTTCCAAATAACCGATGCCGTACATATCGCACTAATCCCCCCCCCCCTCTCCCCTTTCGATTTGTACATTTGCCAGTATCAGCGTATTTTTTATCGCCCTAGGGCCGTTCTCCTCGTGTTTTCGTGCGATTAACCACGATTCGCCGTCGTTTAATTCGTTCGATCGACACCGAATATATCGCTCCGACCGAAACTCGCTCGTGTGTAAAGTGCGCGTTAATCGCTATATACGTATGTACACATAGCGAGTGAAAAATTTCGTCGCGATTATACGCGATATATTTCGTACCGCTGTCGCCCCTCGTTTCGCCAATTGCACCGTTAAAATATTTATGCGCTATAAAGCCGAGGCGGGATGTGTATCTATTTTTTTTTACACAGTATTTTCGACCGAGACGAAGCTTTATTCTCGTCGAGGGAGGGAACCTGTTGTAACGGACACCGGGTCCGAAAGGGCTAAGCTGCTGCGAGACATCGGGAAGCCGGCGATGAGAGTTCGGTAAGCGGGCCGTTCTAATCGATCGCCGTCGTCCGCGATAACCAGAAAGGGCTATCGGCGTGCGCGATCGTGCGAGGAGCACGCGAGACCTGCCCTGGTCAATGGCAAATTGAAATTAAGCTCCTCATTTTTCAAACTCGCACGAAACCACGGCTAAACACCGGCTGGCGCGGGGCGGTGTAAATCAACTCGATAATCTTTCACGCGACGCAACGGTGACACGATTATGAACTTCCAGAGAAAGAGAGAGAGAGAGAGAGAGAGAGAGAGAGAGAG
>NW_011967132.1:367695-375414 GCF_000949405.1 Vollenhovia emeryi
GAGAGAGAGAGAGAGAGAATGGAAGAAAAGGGAGGGGGAGGAGAACGAGAGTTGGAATAATTTGATACCCTTCTTTTTTAAATACACCGACAGCGGGTCCGGACAAAATCAATTATCACAATTGGTCATTTTCCTGATAAACGGGGTAGGCAGAAAACTTTTTATCACCTATCCGCGTCCTGCGTCGCAGGCAACAATTAGTGCAAATGAAGTGTGCGCCAAGTAAAGTGTTGACTTGCAGCGTCGAACGAGAAGAGATACGACGGCGAGATTTGCGGCAGGCAAAATCGGCGCTTGTACATTGGAGAAACGGGGCGCGTTGCGCGCTCAACGACGTTCCGATTTACGGCTAGCGACACGGGTTTATGATCGCGGCGTTGCGATTCTGAAACGGCATCGTGATCGAAGGCACTCGTGTTAAGCCGTAATGTCGATGAAAAGCGCGAGTGCGCTGCTAAAACGACCGGCGTTTGTTGCCGCAGGAAACGGAAATGCAGCGGCAGCAACGCGATTAAGCACAAAAGCGCGCCCGCCGGTTTAGAGCTACGCGTGAGTATTTAATTCCATTTATCGGCTAAATCAATAGCGAATTGTTGTTTCCGACTGGCGCGGCGGGTATAAAACGACGTAGCTGCGGCAACAACGGATTGAAACGCGCATACATACGTGCATGCTCGTCTAATGGCAGGCTTAATTAATTCGTCCTTAACTGCGAGTAGCGGTACACAGTAATAAGCGTCACGGGCGAAGAACAGGCGAGCTGCCGTGCGAGACGTCTAATTAAATATCGATTGACTTGTATGCGCCGTGTCATCTATTTGTTTAAAGAGCGTTGCGGCAATGCGTATAAAACGTCAGACACTTATCGCTAGCTTGATATTAGACTAATTGGAAGTACACGGGGAGAAGTTCTACCTAAAATTTACCCTGAAAGTCATAATCGTAGAACAACGTGGCATTTCCAAGAATTTTATGAGAGTTTTGCCAATTTTACCACACATTTGACTAGTAATTGTACGTGGTGTACGTTTTATTAGTAGTTAATGTATGCTAGAATTAAAAAAAAACTCTCCTAAAGAGTTCTTTAAAGCGCCGTGTTGTCCCACGACTACATAATTTTCAGGGTAAATTTTAAGAAAAAAATATTTCCGCGCGCAATAGAAAGAGGCCATTGAAAAGCAGCGATATTTTTCTTTCTTCGGAGCGCCATTGATATTTCCGATCAATTTGGTGGTGGGAAGAGGACCAATGCGAGCCATACGCAGGTATTCGTGCGAAAATATCCAATGTGAAACTTTTTATTCAATTCATTAATCAATCTTCAAACGTTTCGACCCATTTTCGGGCCGTCCTCAGTGAGACTATAGAGACAAATATGTTCGACGCTTAAATAAAACACTGTCATCGAAAATTGTCATCTGACATGTCCACGTGATTCTCCAAATAGTAAACGCCATAAAGCGAGAGTGAGAAATCTAAATTTAACATACCGAAACCGAAAGAGGACAATCACGACGAGCAGTAAACAACCAATTTCCGATCAAAATCGGAAATTTCTCCTGCGCTGTAATATTAGTGGAGTATATTGTTAAAACAAAAATTTCTGTTCTCTTAAATTATCTTCGGGCGGCTTAATCTTATTTTTTTCCCTTCCGGCGCATCTGTAAATTTCTCATAAATTAGCACTTTTTGCTTTTCATGCCGTTTGATTGCAAGATGCGCAAAGTTAAATATGGAAATGCCATTCGCAGCTCTGTAATACTTTCGCCTACAAAATATAATAATTGTAATTTTATTTTTGTAGTTTAAAAGAGACAAAGTTTTCTCTCTCAGTATTCGTATATTGCTACACTAATAAAAAAAATATCTTAATCCAAAAAAAAATATTGCTTTACTCAGGAAAATTATTCATTAGCTGGCTCCTAATAGCTTAGTGACTTAAATTACAAAAATAATAAACAAAGTAAAGCATGCATTTCTTTAATTTAAGTATTCATTAAATATCAAAGAGTAGATAATTTTAAATTGAAAAAATTTATTTTAATTCCATAAAACGTTTACTGAGGTGCAATTTTCACAGCGAAGAAAATTGGATTTCTCATTTAACAGAAAGAATGATTTCATTTAACAAATAGTATTCTATATCTCACGAGGTCTTTATTTGAATGTAGAAAATGTAATGATTTAAATTAATTTAAAAACGTTTGGAACATGGTTTATGGTCCTTTTCAAGTGATAATTGTATGAAAGGTTTCGCGTGGTAAATTGAAGGAACGGATCTTGATTTCACAATAGGCAGAACATGACATGGTCGAAACGTTGTGAGCTTAAACGTTAAAATTTGCAAGACGTGGTCAAGTAATCATTGAAGTTTTTTAATTACTACTCGTTAATTAAATTAATTTACTTAGTATAATACATAAATTTACTTGAAATTTGATAGTTTTATTTAAATAAAATGAATATTTATTTCAGTAAAAAAATAATTTTTTAAGTAAACCTATTATATTTACTTAGTCTAAAATTTTTTTTCAGTGTAAAAAAGTAATTCATTTATAATCCAGCACGGTCAAGCAAGAATCTTTTCAGACTTAACCGTGATTTAAGGAATGACACCGTCAGCGCGTTCTACTTGGCGATCTACTCCGATGGAGAGAAAGGAGAATGAGATCTTATACAATACATATAATGCCGGTATTGTGAGCCGTAATACTCACGAGTAAAAACGATATTACGAAAATTCGTTGTCTCCTGAATGGCCGTGATATCCAGCTATACCGCTTCTCCATAATATACAGAACGTTTTATTACGCGAGGACAAACGATTCGTTTCAAACGTAAAGAATATTCCATGTCGATGGCTCTGTTGCCCGTCTCTGACTCCGAGGAAAAGTCTATTGCTAGATTCTGGAGAATCTTAAGTAACAACGTTAATAGCTAAAAATAATCGCTCATCTTCCGGCGAGAACACGGATGCTTTCAAATTCTTCCTTAATTTCGTGTATGGATAAACTATGAAAAACAATATCCAAGGAATGTGTTTTTTCGTTGATGCATATTTTCGCGAAATGCCAGCCTCGCGTATCGTACAGATTTCCGGAAATTTGACGGTGAAATTTATAAAAAAAGACCGGCTGCCAAAAACATTTTCGACCGCGCACGGGCGCGAATGTTTTTTTCCGCTGTGAGAAATTCAATGTGTAAATGCAGATGCGGTTGGGAAAAATCGGTAGGAAAAATCCGGCGCGAGGACTTTTATCTCGAAGACGCCGCAGAACGAAAAACTTCCGTAGCCTATTTGACTTCTTGCGAGAGATGTCGCCGACATCCGAAGAATGAGAACGCGAGTTGAACAAGGTCGCGCGAGGAAGATAGAGAAGAGAGGGGGAGAGAGAGAGAGAGAGAGAGCGCGCGCGCGAGAGAGGAGGAGGAGGAGGAAGCGCGAGCGTAACGAAACGCGATTACATAATTAATGAGAATGGCGCACTTCCACGGAGGAACTAATTTCGCGAAATGCGACGAGAGAGGGAGAGAGAGAGAAAGAGAGAGAGAGAGGAGCGCGATGCTACGAAGTTTCGACGAGCATGATCCTGGTTTAGGAATCTTTGACTTGCAGCTATTTAAGTGCCTGGGGCTATATTTATTTTCGCGTAAGCCGTTCGAAGAGTAATGTGTCTCATTATGTCGGAATATCGGGCGGGATTGCTAATTACGCGAGTTTCCGAATTAAATCATGGGATTAGCGCGAAGCGAGGAGAATTCGAGGTGGGCTAGAAATTAACTTTTTCCCCCGATACATCATCCATAGATATTATTCCGAGACGTTAATTAACGTTAGTGGCATTTTATTTTAGGATTCTCCTACGTAAAGGGATCGAGATGCTAAATTGTTTAACGATTCTTCTCCAAATATAAAGCCTCACGCGGCCTTTTCCACTATGTAATTTAGTGCACCGTTTTTTTGTCATTTATTGCCGGCCGGCGTTTGACTTCCACTCCTTAATAGCGCGACGGGTTTTGCCCGGCGAGGCTGTGGCGATGACGAAAAAATATTAACCTCGTAAATTTTCAGAATCGCGTAACGTCATCTGGCACGTAAAATCGATTCGTCGTCTACGCTCGTGTACCGCGCCGAGTGACGAGCGTTGTCATTAGCGGCGCCATTTACTGCGAAAGTTCCTCCTCCACCCCCATGTCTTTTTATCCGACTTTTATTCGATGTCTAAGTATCTTGGTAATTAATTTTTTACGATCCCTACAGTTACTCGAAATGTAGGTTAAGAGATTATATCGTTGGCGAACTTTCGAATTTGCGCAGGGCGCAACTTAGTTTTACGCTGTCGGAAAATTGATGATTAACGACAAAATAAAGTATCCCGGTATAATGATATTTAAAAAAAAAATTAGACATGACACGCGTGTGTGGACACCATTAAAAAAATTATCATTCCAGTTTACCTAAAATTCCATGTGACCGTTCGACGCACTGTTGTTTTTTAATACACGTGAGAATTTGCTAACAAAACCCGCAACTCTCTCCCATATCCGAAAAGAAATTGTTTTTTTTCCCTCGAAGGGAAAGAACAATTCTCTTTTTGACAAAAAAAAATAAATAAAAGTTTGATTTTTCAATCTGTACCATTTATTTAGTTTCCCGAACGTTTTAAAAAAAATTTACAAGTTGTTCGGAGGATCAAAGTAAAAAAATATGTATTTTTCTTTACTACGGATTCATTGATGTAAAAAAATCGCCACCGCACATTACTCGTGTAAAAAGAAACCACTGCTACGCGCACCGTAACGATTCGTTTGCAAGGCTTTACGTGCACAAACGTATTCGTGGAAGGAACACGAGACGCTTCTTAGGTCCACTATAATAAAAGTCGGGAAAGCTTTTTATCTTTTTCGATTGCTCGTTCTCAGGCCTAACCCTTTAATCCGCTAATATAAAGTTGTCCCATGGGACACCAAATAAACGATGAAAGTAATAGAAAAGCACGACGGACGATATCTCGATTCTGTGTCACGCGAGGAAGAAAGAGGGGGGGTAGGGGGGAGGGGGGGGGGGGAGGGGGATATAATTACTTCGCTGTCGCCGTCTGGAAAGCCCGCCGCGATCAAGGGCAGCGGGCTGCCGAATGGAGAAGGGCCACCGCCGCGCGCGGAGGCTGATAGATTAATCGCGAGCACAAAGGGCCGCCGAACAAAATCCATTACCGCAGACTACCTCGGTCTCGGACCTCGCTTCACCTCCAAGAATGCAACGCCGTCGACCTGTGTCACGTCTTATGAGCTAGCGGGGCAAAACGAGCGGAACTAATTCTAATTAATATTTTTATTTGTTGCTCATTTGTTGCTGAAAAGTTGCCCGGGGGAGGAAGAATTTGTTGCCCCGCGGAGTTTCCGTGGAAAATGATGTCCCGCTGAAAGGAGGATTAAGTCAGCGGAACAGCACGTAACAATGACGTTGTAATACAATAAAGGAATTAGTTGCTAATTTATTGCTCACGAAAAATATTCGTTAGAATTGTTCCGCTCGTTATGAGTTAGCGGGACAGAATGAGCGGCAAATAAAAATATTAATTAAAGTTGTTTGTCCCGTTAACTTGTGAATGTCTCTCGAGTGCCTGTGCCGTCGGAATAAATTGTTAACGCGGGTCAAAATCCTCCCGGGCTCCGCTTTCAAGTCACCGCGTATATATGCGATACGCGTCAAATTAAGGGAGACGATCCGGGTCGACGACAGCAATTTTCGTCGAGGACTGGGCAGATGTCGAGAAGTCTTTCGAGACCTTCCGTTAATCCAATCGAAAGTCGTGAGAAGCGCGCGACGCGCCACCGCTCGTACTGCGGGACATTAACTCTTTCGCATTCATCAGGGTAAGAAGTGCCTGCCTGAGACTTCAAGTCTGTGTTTATAAATGCGTTCGCGCGGGATGCAAATCGCAAGGACAATTATACAGCTGTTGCAATTTAAGAAGGGAAAGAGGGAAGTCTTCGCAACAGAAGTAGTAAATAATAACGTCTTAAATCTCCTTAAGTCGCAAATAATTACAACTTATTAAAAAACCGCGTAAACAGCGGTGGCGAGGCGAGTTCGATCAATTTCTCGAAAGTCACAGGTACGTTTGTCATTGTAATCATACGTACCGATTTTGCTTCGATGCGATGTCACAGGCAAACCTAATGGTCGATAAATTGCGTCGGAATGCCATAAGCCCACGCGGGAGCAAATAAAAGTCTTATAAGGCACTTCCAAGTAGTAAAAGTCCGACACTGGTAAGACGCTCATAAGTAGTAACAGTCAGATACTGTGAACTCCTTATACATAAGTAGTAAAAGTCTGACATAAGACGCCCGGGCGGTTTAAGGAAAAAAAATTCACACGACGGCCGCGACGTGAAGGAACGAGGCCGTAAAGCGGCGCGGCCAAACGTTTCCTAATTAATTCCCCCCATTGCTCGCAAATCCCGCGATACGTCGATTCCAGTTCGGGGGCGAGTAATTAAATAAGTTTGAAACTTCGGTCAAGGGAATCATCTCGCTTCCCCGAGCCATCCCTTTTGACCTACCGTACAATTACCGTAACCGTAATGTATGCCCTACCGCGTTGAATCGCGCGGGAACGCGCGTACCATCGCACCCGATACGATTCGATGCGTGTCGTTTTTTCAATTCACCTATAAATCCCGCGTTGCACCAGCAAACGCGTAACGAGCGCGCGTCTAATCGAGGCAAATCCGGGGCAGGATTGAATATTTCGTAATCAGCGTTTTTGCATTTCGCAGATCGGACGCGGTGTATCCAATTTTCGGCCGATGAATTATTTATGCCCTCCGCTTTTTTGTCATTATAAATATCCAATTAGGCGATTAATGGAACAGTGGACGGGCGGTCCCACGCGTGGGACGGATAATCGCACTTTTATCCGATTACCTCTTGCACCACGGCCCCTCGTATGAACGATTCAACGGGTTAAACGGCGTTTCGTAAGTCTCCGCGGGGTAATCTAGAGAGACGTATTAGCGCCACAATCAGATCTAATCGTGTAATCGCGAGTTAACTCGCCCGCGGCACGAGCGCGATACGCACGCCAGATAATTGAGAAGTTCAAACGTCGCGAGGGAACGGAAAGGAAAGGTTCTTTCTTTCGCAGGCGAAGTTTTCGGGGCATAGAATTTTTACACAAAAACCCGGAATATATAAAGGAAGAACAATTTGGCTTGACGTTGATAATTTGTCAAAATTGTGCGTGTCCTCCGAACAGATCGTTTCCTCTCGGGACTGTTAATGTAACGGTAAAATAATTTTTTTGTTGCACTATTAACGTCGTTCGGCAAGGCAAAGAGAAACGCTCGCGCTCTGAAAGGCTTGCTTCTCCTCCCCCGCCCTCCTCCTCCTCCCCCGGCTGCAAAATCTCAACGTCAATTTCACGGGAGGGAGACAGAAGAATGAAAAGTTAAAGAGTAAGACCGTCAGATTTTACATGGTGGAAGCGGGGAATTTGCGCAAGATATTCGCGCAAAGCCTCCGCGCGAATTTTGGAATACGAAAGACCGGAAGGTTTTATAACCCATGCACGGGCATTATTTCTGGGCTCCATTGCGCACGGGGAAGAAAAGGGCGGAAGACAGGCGAGAGGTGGAGGCAGAGAGAAAGGAAGTAGGAACGAAAAAAAGGGGCGGGGGGGGGGAGGAAGAAAGACCGATATCGAGCGCC
>NW_011967132.1:376073-395013 GCF_000949405.1 Vollenhovia emeryi
TTTACACAAAAACCCGGAATATATAAAGGAAGAACAATTTGGCTTGACGTTGATAATTTGTCAAAATTGTGCGTGTCCTCCGAACAGATCGTTTCCTCTCGGGACTGTTAATGTAACGGTAAAATAATTTTTTTGTTGCACTATTAACGTCGTTCGGCAAGGCAAAGAGAAACGCTCGCGCTCTGAAAGGCTTGCTTCCCCTCCCCCGCCCCCCTCCTCCTCCCCCGGCTGCAAAATCGCCACGTCCATATCACGGGCGGGAGACAGAAGAATGAAAAGTGAAAGAGTACGACCGTCAGATGTGACAGGGGGGGAGGTGGTAATTTGCGCAAGATATTCGCGCAAGGCCTCCGCGCGAATTTTGGAATACGAAAGACCGGAAGGTTTTATAACCCATGCACGGGCATTATTTCTGGGCTCCATTGCGCACGGGGAAGAAAAGGGCGGAAGACAGGCGAGAGGTGGAGGCAGAGAGAAAGGAAGTAGGAACGAAAAAAAAGGGGCGGGGGGGGGGAGGAAGAAAGACCGATATCGAGCGCCGTGGAATTTCACGAACGAGCGATCGCAGCTGACGTGAGAAGTGCCGAGGAACTATGCGGAAGGGAAATTCCACGAGAGTAGACAAGGGGTTGGATCCGGGCGGCGCCGCGGGAGGGGAGGTAGGGTTGAAAAGGGAGAGCCGGGAGAGAATATGTTGGGAGCGGCGCTACGAAGAGAAAATAAGTGGGCGCCTCCGACGCGCGGCTTTTATTGCAAAATTCATGCGAGGCGAGCCGAGAGAGCACGCAATCGCGTCTAAAAATCCATAACACGCGCGCGCGCGTGTTTAATCCGCGCGAGGAGGATCATCCCCGTGCGGAGCGCGTAACGAAACGGAAAAATTACACGCCGGCGGAATACCGTGAAACCGTTATTCCTTCCGAGATCGACCGATATGCATATGCGGCGCGGAATATTGCCAGAAGGACGGTATTAAAAATTAACATGCAGATTGTAACGCGGGAATATCGGTCGGCCTGTCGTGAGCATTCGCGAGCGATATTATCCAGCGCGGAGCCAAGCTAAGAAAACGAATGCGACGGCGGTAACGTGGGGAAACGTGTAGATCTAATAATGCCATTATTTAAATTGATTTGCCAAGCGGTTTAACTTCATGAGACAGCAAATATGTTAATCTCCTGATACTTATACTGATTACATTACCTAGTCCGTGAAATGATACAATGTATATTTATGAAGTTAGACAAGAGGTAATTCCACTTAATTTTCCAGCGCGTTTTAACTGCTCGAGCCACCCGTTAAGTTATAGTTAGCTAATTCGATTGCATTTACGCGGTGGGCGGGCGATTTTTCAATATTTGACTTAACGAGATAATATTGATGTGCTCCGTGATTTTCGAGAATCCGCCCGCTCGAATTAGGGATAAATATTTTAGCACGCGAACCGATTCGCTCCTACAAATTATTTAGCAGTATCGCGCGAATCAAGCCGGCAGCTCGTCTACGGGGAATAATCGGCGAGCAGCCGTACGTGGATAATTCCATAGGAGGATTAACGTGGTGTACGGACGGTGCACTGGTGCGCGATGCACGCGCATTCCGCCCCCTTAGATTTCAATTCCGACGGCGATTAATACGGCTCCTATAATAATCGGATTGTCGCGAATGACGCCATTAATCAAAGATGACGGCACTTTTCTCGCTTCGCGGAATCGCAGCGCACGGCCGTCGGTATTTTCGCAAAGTGCGTAAAAGGATGCGATTTAATACATATAATTATTCTTTGTACGATTAATTGCAATGTCTCGAAGTAACAAATGTACATCACGGCTGTTTTATATTGTGCTGGAAACAATAATGTTGAAGTAATTAATAAACGTTGGCGACATTTTTCTACACCGAGGGGGAATTTTGGAAAAACAAACCGACCAAAGTGGCGAAAATGATGATCTTCACTTTAGTCACAACGTTCCGATCTCTTTTTATCGGGTCTTTTTCAAGTACAATCTGGAAACAAATTTCGAATGCACAAACCGCATTACAAAGAAAGAAACCTTTAGCATGTACATAAGTGTATTACAAAGGAGAAAAAATACCTAACGTTGACTGAACAAATAAATTTATGCCGAAACATAATGAGTTCGCGAGTCCGCGGCACCGAATTCATAATGTCATATCTGAAATTATTACGGGTAAGGATAAATATTTCATTGTATGGTGTATTTACTGTGGAAAAAAATTGTTAAAAATAAAGTGGAATGAACTCTCAAGTGTAAGAGTAAAAAAAAACACTCGGAGAAATAATTTTTCTGAACACCGAAATTGGTGGAAAAATGTGTGCTAATTTAGTCAAATTGGTATTTGTCGCGCTGTGCTTAATCCCCGCCTTCTCTCCTGGCACGTTCGATGAAGCGTCATCCGCTTTCGTAATAATTTAACGAGCGCGAGTACCGCGTGCATTAACGTGCACGGGAGCGTCGATCAGAACCAGTTACATAAGTTAACATACACGGACGACCGAGCGATCGTTGGGCAACAAAGGTATAAAGTCGAGAAAAATTCCGAATGCGTTTCGCAGTTCGATATTAATTCACGTGAAAAATAATTCCTCGGCTAAGACTGGCGGGAGCAGCGTTTTTTTTCTCTCTTTATAATTCAATATCATTCATTTAACTTCTTATGAAATACCGCCGGGCCGGCGTGCAATATCGTGATATATGCATAGCTGTCCCGCCTCTATCCCTTTATTCCGCACGGATGATACGCGAAATAAATTGCGAAATATAATAATAACTCTTTATAAGAAGAAACGCGCGTCAAACAATTTTCATCGCGTGTTCCGAATTTAACATTCGCTCGGGACACGCCTTGCGCTAACAATGAGCGAAATTAATTTACCGTCTAGCTTGTATTTTTATATCGGCTTCGATCAGCACTCGGCTACACGGTTTCACGAATGGCGATCAAAAGGGGTCGTCCCTCGCTCCCCGCAACGCCGCCGATCCCCGTTACAATGCGCTGTTGCGAACTTTTGACTGCGGTCGTGAACGGGGGAGGCGAAGCCGAGCGAAAAAAGGAGAAACTCGCGAACGTCAGCAACGAGATGTCGACGCACAGATGAGGCGGGGAACAAAAAGGAGCGAAGGAAAGAAAGAGGAGGAAGGAAAGAAAGAAGGGTTCGCAGAAGTGCTTCTCGACGAATCAATGGTCCCCTCGTACTTTTCAACCCCGCCAGTATATACTTGTCACGGGCTTGCACGCACAAGGTGCGACGGTACAATAGTATTCAAAGGTGCTAAGTGCATCTGCATATCTCTCTCTCTCTCTGTCTCTGTCTCTCTCAGCGCACGATTTGCATTTTTCAATTACTCGACTCGATGTAAAACTCGCAAAGAGTAAGATATGTTGACCCAACGTCCCTAAGTTCTCCTTCGCACGGTATCGATCTCGTTTCTGCCGCATTGCATTCCTATTCAAAGGAAGATAGCCGGTGACGTCATCCAGTCGGCGATCTACAAACTTCGGTATGTCGGGTGTACAGGCCGAACTAGATTGCACGAGCACCGCTCGATACGCGCGGGCTGTCGATTACGAAATTATCATAGATCTCATATTTTGTTGATAAAATATATTATTCCGTGTCGATAAGTGACTAATTGTTTTCAGAAACGATTGTACCGTCGCCGGTTTAAGTGCGGCCCGCAAAGTCCGCGAGCATATCAATGAGACATTATTATTGACGCAAAGTACATGTTCTTTTTTTCCCGGCCCAAGTTTAAAATTTACCTATCATTTTCCGCTTCCTCGACTCGCCAAGGGGAGGATTATATCGAAGCCAAGCCAAGCTGGGCTATCAAGTTTTCCGCCGAGAGGAAAGATAAATAAGACAGATCCTTCTTATTCTTTCTCTTGATTGCGGCATAAGCAAACTTCTTTAAACTTCTGACTCTAAGAAAAAGCATGGTAAGGGCGAAGAAGCGAGAGAGGATGAATTTACGCGGAGAATGTCGTCGAAAGTTCACAGAGAGTCAGAGAGAGAAAGAGAGAGGGGGGGGGAGGGGGCGGATTGAAGCGGCGTTGCAATTTCCATTTTAAAATCTTCGAAATCCATGCACGTCAGGAGTCAATCGTGCGATATTTTAGAGAATTAAAAAGCTAAATCTGAGAAATTTAAGATGGACGAGGTATTCGCGCCAAAGCCAAATCCAAAAACTCACACGGATAAACGTTCCTGAAAATTTAAAGCTATTAAAGTAATTACTTTTCCCCCTTGCTACTTTATTACTGGTATATCTGTACTCTTTTCTACCGTTTTAAAATTTTTCATTGAATTAACAGACTGAAAAGTACACTCATTCTATTTAAATGAAGATAATCGTACATGGTATTATACATATAATTCTGAAAATTAATTCGATTAATTTATTAGATCGTTTTAAAAGACGTGATATCCGCGCGATACACGAGAATGAAAGATAGCGGTGTCGTTTCGTGCTCGAGGACATTCATATTTTTGTCGCGTGGCAAAACCCGCTGCGATTTATCTTCATTTCTAGTTATTTTAGAACTGCTTTGCGAGGGATCGCTACTTAAACCGCTCCGACCAGACAGAAAAGTACGTACCTTTGCCCCAACTGAAATATTGAAGTCGTCCAAGGTCAGGATGGTTGCCAAGACCGGGGGGCGACACGTGCAAAGTTCACGAACGGTCTCGGCTTCGCGGGGGTAATCGAAGTTCGATTGTACCGCGACACACGAGGCCGGCGACGAAGCCCGCTCCTCGAGAAAGCTCTCCGCCGAGTCGTCACTGTCGAAGTTATCGGTAAATTCGGTGCATCGCGCGTCAAAATCGAGAGAGCCATTCGCACCTAGTTCCAAGGTAAAACCGAGACGGGAGGTAAACTCGAAAACCGGGATCCTGAGTTGGTCGGGAACCGCTCGGGAAACAAGTTAAGTAGTAATGCTCGGCGACTGATCGAACGGCTCGCCTCGAGCGTCATTGGCAACAGCACTTTGGCCAAGTACTCATGGCAAGGACCAGGCAACTCTATTCGCGATAGGAGATGAACGGTCGAACGAGGTCGTGTCTTTCATTATTCTCTCGTATTAACTGTTAGCGAGTAACTTAAATGCCAAAGTGAATCAGTACGGCTTGTACGAGAAACAGTCTTCGATACAAATTAATATCAATTAGACTTAGGAGCGATCGAAATAATACCGTCATTAAGCTAAAAACCGATAATTTATCGGCGCGTATGAAAGCGCAGTTGCAGTTTAAAACTGCAAATACATTTCACAGTATCGTGTATAATGTTATTTCGTATCTATTTAGTATCTAGATTATTGTTTAATATCAAGAATTATTTTAACGCCAGTGCACGAAATGATGCTTTTCCTGTATTGAAATATCGTTGGCAATGGAAACGACACCGCCGATATTATTAATATTAATAAGTTTGTAAAAACGAGGCCTGCAGATAAAAGAAATAAATTGGGCCGATTACAAAATAATAAATATTGCCAACATGCTTTCGCGCTTTAGCACGTATTCTTTATGCGCAACGTGGTGCGTTTTAATGCACGTTTCTTATTGTTATTACACTCGAAAGTTCGCAGCACAATGCGAAGTCGGAGAACAATGCCGGGTGCAGGCAAACAGGCTCAAAAGAACGGCGCCCGCGTTTGCCTCATTGTCGCGGTGTCACGCGACTATTCTTGAATGGAGGAAGTTGCTGCCGCGGCTCTGATGGAGTTTCTTGCCCGCAATAGATTTTGCGGAAGGCCCCGCGTACATCTTGGCTCGACTACTGAAATGAATTTCTATTCGATCCGAAAGCGGAGATTACGCTTCAACATCGATGTAATTCGCTGCTCGAAGCTCCCCATTCGCGCAGTGTATCCATGTAATTATCTCGACGCATTTTATCTTCAAACACTCCGCTCGAGCGTCAATTGACGAGATTGCGCTTAAATTTAAAGATTCATACATCGCTTTCAAAACTAGAACCCATGACAAATTCTTAAGCCTTCCACGTTCCGAATATTAATAATTTCTCCCTTGTTTCCTTGATAAAGTGCAATACCAAATTTTTCACAATACCCCGCGATCTTGTCCACAATTTTCGTGAAAAATTCCTTCAAACATCTCGACCTTTCGATTACGGTGTAATTTGTTTTCCCCTCTACCACGAGCTCTCTGCAAATCAAAATTCGGCCGAGCAAGGAAAAATTGACCTCTCTCTCTCCACGTTCGTTCACGTAAATGGCAAGTAAACAAGAGTCCGTTCTTTTTTATTCGACGGACGCAAAGGACGAGTGCGCGCACTTCCGTAACTAACATTGACGCCCGGCGAGATTTCTCATTAGCGAAGCTAATTGATATTTGCCGGAGTGCCTGACCAGAGGCATGCGGCCTGCGTTTACCTGTCGCCAACGCCGCTCGTCCACGGTTACCCGCGTATTGTAATCCTCTCTGATGGAGAGCCTCCTGCAGAAGCATTCCTGCGGGGGTTCAATTAGAGGGTTCGGCTTGTTACATGTGGGCGCAGCGGAGGCGAAAACCAAACCCAAGGCGCCGGCGGTCCCGTCGTGAATTAGTACATCGCCCGGTATAATTACACGACACTGCCGGCTGCTCGCGACGAAACTGAGAATGTCTCGGGGACCGGGGCGTTCGGGGAGCCCGGCGCCGCAAATAAAACATTTTCCCGTAATGACTTTCAGGATTGCGAGGATAGAAATAAAAGATAGAACACCTACACAAAGTTTCTCTGTCCGAACTTCCTTTGTTCTTTTTCTCCCTCTCCATCTCCCTCGCGCAAACTTCCTTCCTCTGATCCGCGCGAGCCAAAGTTTCAATGTGTATAATAACGACGACTCCGGGGGGAGGGGGGGGAGTAAAAATCGAACGAGCGAGGAAAAATGATTTTAATGCTGCCTTGCTTTTACTCTCTCATTATAAAATTAAATGCCGGTAAGTGCTGTCAGTTTAAAAAAAAGTGTGATTCTCTGTATTGGATTTCAATAAATCGCCGGGACGGGTCAGAAATTTTCCTCTCGTTTCAAATTATATTCCCGGTTCCCGTAATTTCCACGTTTTCATATAATTTGCTCGCGGGCTTCGGGTTGATTGGGAGGGGGCGACGATTCTTTCGCGCCGTTTTGACTTTAAGCCGAGCGAAAGAAATGCGGATAGTTACCGAAACTCCGGATGATCATTGATCCGGTAGTCAAAGTTGTCATATTCGATTAATGGCGACGATGTAGGCGGCGGGAGAGCAATCTCGAAAGTTCGAAGCGCGCCGGGCTTTCGAGCTTAATCTACGGCCGAGTCAAATATTGAACTTTCGCGTGCGCCGGCGAACAGCGAAGTTTATTGAATTTCGTATTGTTTACACCGCGTTTCCGCGGGCGTCGTTTAATTGACGTTTGTCACGTCGTGGAAAATTGCCGCTCGCATGAGCTACACCGTCTCGTGCCGATAGCACCGGCCGCCGCTTTGGGACTCGCGATAGCGCGGCAACTTAATTTATCACGGACCCGCTAGAGCGGATAAGGCAACGGGTCGACGTATCGCGATGGCATTGCGGTGGCAAAAGCGCCAAGAATAATCGGACACTTTGCGACAGCGGTAGTGTCTTCGAAAATGCCGCGACAATTGTGACTGTGCTGCCGGACAATGCGGCTCTGATAGCAATTACGTCTGGTTAACGTAAATCAATTAACCGCACTTAGATCAATAATTTCGAGGACACTGCGACTACTGACAATAGACAGTCGATAGACAAATCTCAAGGTTTCTAAATTAATCGTAAGTAAAATTAACTTTTAATCAACGCTGTTCCACGTTTATTGACGACGTGACGGACTGTTAAACGGACGCGGCGGGATAAATGACAGAGTATCGCTCGTAAAATAAACAGGTATTCTCGGTCGGCGATAAATCCACCGCTTTCGATCGCGTTACTTTCCCCGAGTAAACAATCCAAATGTATACCTAATGGACCCGTCGTCACCATTACGGCGATATTGATCGGCGCGGCCGTATCGGGACAATCGGTAAGGATTAGGAGGAACATCCCGCGAGATGCGGGAGAGACACGCTATCGCCGGGAGACGCTCGCTTCGAAAGTGGCCTCGTCACCGAAATGAGGGCGTGAGACGGGGGGGGGGGAGGAGGTGCGGGCGGGAGGGGTGAGGGGTAAGAGAATAAATGCGACGCGCTACACAGAGGAGGGCAATCCCGGAAATGCCTTTGCAAATCAGAGCAGCTCGCCCGGTGCGCGCATCAGTTCAAAAGAACCGTCCGTCTTTCCCACCCCGCGCTTCCTTCCCGCCCCCTATCTCCTTTTTTCCCCCTCATCTTCCTCCTCCGCGTTTGTTTGGTCCTCCTCCACGCGGTACCCGCGTCCCACACTTCCTCCTTCCATCCCCGTCGTCGCAATCCCATCGTCGAGCAGAGAAAGGAAAGACGGGGGAGGAGGAAAGGAAGGGGGAAACGCGGTAACGCGGGAAAATCCTTTGAGAAACGTCTTCGGTCCTCGCACGGCACAATACTACT
Organism: Vollenhovia emeryi; assembly: GCF_000949405.1. Taxonomy (NCBI): domain Eukaryota; kingdom Metazoa; phylum Arthropoda; class Insecta; order Hymenoptera; family Formicidae; genus Vollenhovia; species Vollenhovia emeryi. The sequence goes on from NW_011967132.1 coordinate 384,634, forward strand.
TGCAAAGTAGGGCGTGTGTAAAATATACGCGTAAAGGGAGGAAGAGAGGGGGAGGGTGGCATAATCGACACACGAGAGGCTTCGAGGGTACTCGTTATGAAAATGCACGCGGGGCCGGAGACAAAGGCGGCGGGGCGGGAGAGATTGATTTTCAAATTTGACTTAATTGGGAGTCCTTTTTTTTCCTACTCTGCGCGATGAATATGCATAGCCTGCTGTCTTGCGCGAGCGGACGAGTCCGTTCGCACGGAGGGGAGGCCTTTTGTGAGGGCTCCGTCGTAATCTCGCGGTAGGATATCCTATTTGAGCGCACGTATACCGCTGTACAAAGCGGGCTTTAAGGATTCTTAAGAATGGCCGGAGCCAGCGGGTGGGAGGGCGCGGACGAATTTATTCGAATGATATAAATCCGTGCAAAGCGAAAAGCGAAAGCCATTCAGAACAGATTGCTATATAATTGATGTGTCGTTTCGCCAACTATACCGGATAAATGAAAACGCGGTGCTTGAAAACGACTATGCATCGAAACCTATAAAATTATTTTGCAGTTTAAAAAAAAAAGAGAGAGAGAGTTTTATTTCACGTTCAATATTTGCAGAAGGGTCCAAATGTCATTTGCAATAATGGCGATGCGCAAAATGTTCTCTGCGCGTTTTTCAAACAAACCTTGTATAGTTTACGGAAGTAATTTACCTCGGAAACTATTTTGCCTCGACATCCTAAATTATAAATCTGCAATTAATTATAATTTGTACTTAAAACGGGCACGCATATCGCCCAGAGATACGTATATCGCTCGAAATACAGTGCGTTTAAACTGCCGCCCTTTTATCCGAAGCAGAGCGCCAATTAATTTGATAATTTGTATTCGCGCTAAAGAGAGACCCGCCCGCCTGACAAGTGGAAGGGTTTTAGTTAAACGCGTCAAAAAGATGAACGGCAGTCAACCGCGTTGAACGGCGAATACTTATTTTGTTTACCGCGGTAATCAATAAAACGCGTTAAAGTGCCTTATCGTCCGCGACCACGGCAGACGGACGACCGGCATCCATTCGTCAACGGCGCCATCGTCGTCGACTGGTTACGGTACAGGAAATCCAGTAACGAAGTCGTTTCTTCGCGGATTACGCGGATACGCTTCGGTGCCCTTTGCGCGGCAAAAGGTAAAGCGAGAGTTAGAACCGCGAGAAGATGGAAGTAAAAGAGACTCCGTCGCGTGGCCACGGGTGGAGGGAGTTTACTTATTCCTTACAGCCGATGAATCTCCCACCCCTCCCTTTCGCGTCTCGGCCCGCGAATTGCGTTTTCATCAGGTTCAAGTGGCCGCTTATCGATTGCCGACGAACGAAAAAGCGTCGCGCCCGCGCGGTCCCGCTTGTGTGATCGGCGCCACTGAAAATAATATTCTTTGAGAATTATTCCGTAACGTCGAGCACCGTAACGACGGCGCAAACGACGGTGATATTAAATTAAATGGAGGGAGCCCACCGCGACAAAGCGAACAGACATTGTTTGAGGCGGGATTATAAGCGGCGACGCGCGCCATTAAATTATTAATGAGGATTTTCGCGTAAGGCAGAATACGTGTGTTTCGTAAAGCGCGACTCGGCCCGTAAATCCCGTGAAAATTATAACAGCACACGCGCTCCGAAAGATCCACGCGTGTTCCCCGGTCTATCTTAGCCACTTTATGCAGCAAAAAGAGTTTTCGCGTTGTTAGCGAAGCACGTACGGTCCTTTTGAGCACGTACGCTTGCACAGTCGCACGAAAATCGCGACGTAATTATATCTTTAAAAAAGTGCCCCCAAAAAAATAAAATAACGCCCGAAAACCTCGAGGATATTGGACATGAGAGACCGACCGTGTTGAAATATGAATTTTTGTAAATACGGGCGATACGAGATAAATAATTTGCGGAACGTCGGGAAGAGAGACAGAGGAGAACGGAGACGCGAGCGTGGGACATTACGAATTTACGCGATGTAGAGTGTATATGCACGTACCCGCGTACGGTTTAAAATAAGTCATTTTTTTAGGTAACGTCCTTGGCTCGGAAACGTTTTGATACACTCGTTTGAAAACGCGACACATGCATAAGCATGTGTAATTAGTTTTTAAAGCAACGTTTCAACGCTCGACAATCCTATCAAAGAAAACGCGGGAGTTACTTAAAGTAACGAGGATGGGTGGAAAATCATGACCCAATTTCAAAGTAAGTCGTCTCGACTTTTTGAGACGCGCTGCTCGACGCAACTTTCAACTCTTGAAGTCTGCTCTCGTAGCCTGCCAAGAAGAAAGTATCACGTCTGAATTATGTCTTAAAATGTCAAGAGCACGAGACGCGATCTGTCTAGAGAGCTCGCATTGGGACGAGCCAGGATTTTCGAGACTTGTAAAAAATGTATCGCAACCAACATAGAATATCAAATATACACCGACATAAGCTTCTACGTTTGCATAAAGGAATACGTACAGGAAACGTAATTAGGAGGCAGGTCGAGTCAATTTTCGATACGCCTCGCGGGTAACCACTAGCTAAAATGTTGTCCCGATTACACAATTTCATTTCATTTCATACGATTTTATCTGACTGCAAGTGGGCATTACTTTATGTTATTACCTTCTTTTATCTTATTTTATCTTTATAATGCCCCAGCAAGGCGTAATGATCAAACTAATGCCCAGTAATGCCGCAAATCTGTACACCACAGAGCCCCCAACGGTTTATCCCTCGGCAAAACGGTTCTGCTGATATCAATTGGTTATCACTCGTTAACGATATTTAATGCAATGTAGTCATGCAAGCTTATGAGACACGTGTCTTAGGCTTAGCTCAATTTCTTGTCTCTTTGTCTCTTTCCAACTGTTACTTTAGAAAGAGGCAAACATGAATTAAACTAAGATTAGAGTTAAGCGACGTTTGGTGAAACCGGACCTTAATTCTCGACACGATACAATGTGTTTAAAAACCTCGCAAGGCTTCTTTAGCGAAATATACGTGTTATAGACCGCGCGAAGGCAGATCAACGCGTTATTTTGCCTTCGTTTTCCCGCGAAAGTCGATTCAGTTCTCGGAAAACGCAAGAGGAAGATGTCACGTCAGAATTATGTCTTAAAAACGTCAGACGCACAGAGTGTCTAACCCGAGGAGCTGCAGACAACGCTTCGCGCGAGAGTGGCACGGGGCGGGAGGGACGGATATGAATTTCTAGAAAGGTTTGCTTAAGCAAATTGCGAAATGCAGCTTGCCAACGGACGGGAAGAGAGACAGAGGGACGGAGGGAAGTGGCCTCGCCGAGGGAGGAAACGGGACGGTCCTGAATTGCGCGCCTTCGTTTCGCGGATACTCGGACCGTCGTCCTTCGCCGATGCCTTCGCGCTCGAGAGGAAAAGCGCCGGCCAGTGACGAGAACAAAACGAATTTTCGCGGGAATGTCGGCCACGTGAAATATTACCGTCCGGTCGGACGTGCTGTTTGTTCGGAATCGTGATTAGCTTCCCGACCACGCGAGGATATGTTTTGAACTTGGAAAATTTTTCCCTCCGAAAAGCAACTCCTAGATCTAGCGTTATGACTGATAAAAAAAAATCTAATTTAAAAGGGTAACCGCTCGTTCATTCGAGCTCGGTATTCAGTCGGGATTTCATTTAATTAATATTTTGCAGCGATTTATTCCCCGCGGTGATTCGAAACTTTCATCACAAACTGAACAGAAATACACACATTTACTTCTCGATAAAGTCCTTTCCATGATGAAAGTCACTCGCAATCTCTGTTTACCAAACGCGAAATAAATTGCCAGCTGAATGCGAGATGCATAGCCAATAATATTATTCCCATAAACGAATGGTCACTTAGGCAAAACGATTGTTTCAGCGAATTACGAGTAAAACACGGTCGCCGATGCAATTTTCTAAATGCACTAGTAACTTGCTAAAGTGATACTCGTGTTTGATGTTACCCGCGATCCGCGATGAATTATAAACGGGGATCCGCTCGCTCGCGGGTAACGAGCGTCGAAATAAATACACCGTAATCGGTGTAAATTTCTCTGCACGCGCCGTTGACTATAGCGCGCGCGATACACACAGCCGCACGGCAATCATAAATGCAACCCTTTGCTCTTTGAGTGCTCAGCCGTCAATACGATCATCAATATGCAACTCACTCACTGCAAACTGCACCACTCGCGCGAGATTACGTTATACTCCTGATTATGGCGCCAGCGAACCATTTTCGAGATGGAAACCAATTGATTCGTCGGATACATCTATGATGACCTAATGACGCTCTCGGATAAACTGATCCCGTACGAGCTAAAGATATCAACCGTAATCGAATAGGGGACAATTATGTCCAGCTAAAAACGTACGATACAGTTTCACTCAGTTATATCAAAATTTATATTCGCATGTAGCATTACAGATGCACACCTGCTCTACCCCCCCTCTCTCTCTCTCTCTCTCTGTCTCTCCCTGATTTTTCCTGTCTCTCCCTGTCTCTCCCTGTCTCTCCTTGTTTCTCCCTGTCTCTCTCTGTCTCTCCCTGATTTTCCCTGGCTCTCCTTGTCTCTCCCTGAATTTCCCTGTCTCTCCCTGTCTCTCCTTGTTTCTCCCTGATTTTCCCTGTCTCTCCTTGTCTCTCCCTGTCACTCCCTGTCTCTCCCTGAATTTCTCTGTCTCTCCCTCGCTCACTCATTCAAAAGTTTAGATCATTTATACGCCGAAATGAACATACCGCCACGACTGCAAAGGAAAAGTTCATTTTCGTTACGCAATAAACGCCCAGGTGGATGAACAACTTTGCATTCATCAGAGTTGAGTATACACGGCGGAATGTCTCAAAGGAAGTTTTCGCCGCTCTAAGTAACTGCTTCCTTCCGGCAAACGCCAAACAACAGGCATTATCGAAATTCCATACTTAACAGCGACGTCCGTGGCACGGAATTAAAGCGAATTAACGAGCATCCTTGACTGCCAATTAAGGGCAATTGGCCTTACGTCGCATACGGCCAATCCGTCGGCGACGTAGGAGACGGTAGATTAGGCAAACGCACGCGTCAGGATTGTGCCGGGAACACGGTTTTCAGCGCGGGCGCGATAACGCCAAATTCGATTTGCAACTCGAATTCGAAACATCGTTAGCCGCCGCCGCTACCGCCGCTGCTCATTGCGACGTAACTCGATTTGCCTTTCATCGCGTGTAACTGACGTATCGGGGTCGTCGATTCGAGTAGATTATTGCGTGACGTATTAATTTACGTTCGATTAGTCTTTCCGGACTGACAACGCGCGGTTTTTTAAATCCCGTTGTTGCGCGCCCGGTTATGAAATATTGATATTGTGTTGCGTGCGCTCTTCGCAAAATACTCGACGTGGGATCGGTTGTAAAAGCGCAGCCCGGTGGGCCGGGCTAATGTTTATAAATTATCTCCTAAATGTACGTTCGGGTTTAAAAGAGCGCGTACGGAAATCGAGATCGGGATACTTCCGCCACGGAGAAACGCACGAAAAGAGAGCGGGTGGTGCGTAAAGAGAAAAGAGAGAGCGAGAGAGTCAGGCCAAAAATGCCAACAACGAATTGCGATTTCGACTTTTTTTCGCAAGAGTAACAAATGTCGCGGGAATAAGCTCGAAAAAAAATTTAATGCATTTTGTATGTAGAGAATTAAAAACAACGTCGTGCCGGCAGCGGAAAGTGCGACGCGGGTCGTAAAATATCCGAGTGAAAAGAGCGGGGGGAAAAAATAATAAAAATTAAGCGCAACGCTTTATTATACCGTTACGTGAAAGTTCAGCGGTATCAGAAACGGCGATCTGCCGTTTGGTTGTGACAAGTTGCGCCGCGGAGAGACGGGAGCTGAATTCTCGCCGGCGCTCCGCAAACCCGCGGCAGCGGTCCGTGTAAATTTCAATAGAAATTTCGCCATGGAGATCCGTCTATCACGCGAAATCATAAATAATCGATCGAACGAGATCGCGAACGGGCGGAACCACGGTCAGAAATACTTCGATTCGGCATTTTTTTCCCCCCCTGCGATTCTATTTCCGACCGCGGTTACGCAACACGCGATTTTTTCCGCGAGCGCGGCAATGCCGCTTAATTAAATTAGCACGGGATGAGAGCTCGATGCTGTATTTTGTCGTCTACGCGTATTGAGCCGTGTAACAAATATAAACGCCATCGCACGGATCCAGCGAAACTAATGTGCGGTCTCGCAAAATTTTGTTTGCAAGTCGCGATTGAATGGAAGCGAAGTTCAAAGCGGCAAAAAGATGAATTTGAAAATTTAAAAACTGGAATTTAGTTCGATTTCGTGTGAAATAATTAATTAACGCGCGACACGACACTTATTAAATGTTTATTCCACTCGGCTGATTAAATGGAAAGACAATAACACATTTAATATGCTTTTAAAATCGACCTCAACTGGCCACAATTATTAAATTCCTTTTCACAACGTTTTGACCTTTGGTTTAGGTCCCTATCGAGTGGGATCTAAGAGCAAGTATTTTACGTATAAAATTACGCGAGAGGTGTACAGGCATTGCACGGTATCGCAGAGTAATTATAGGCATACCTTGTCACGGAGTCATGTCAAATACAAGTGAAACCGCATCTTAGCGGGATAGAGTTCTGTGTTAAGAGCAAAATTTCACTAACGTCCGGGTCCGAGAGATGTACGACCACGACTGATTAGTCATTTTAGTATTCAAAGGTCAGGCAACCGCGATAAACATATAGGAGGAACAAACCAAGACGGTCGGAGATGATTTTGAAATGTAAACCAAGTTGATAATTCACACATCCTACATTTGATTTATGCAAAATATTCGCAGCTCGCTTGCATTTTCTAGTTTGAATGGCGCAGAAGAAACTCTTGCTTCCTCTCGCAGGCGGATGCGGGGATAATGAGAATAATTATCCCCGATCAACATATCGTATATGCTATTTTATTAATGAGATTTTCAACGATATTCCGTAATGAAGCAAATCGCGCTAAGTACCGAAATCAATGCTCCTTTGCATCTCGATTATAAACCGCTGCAAGTATACAATGTCGGAAATTACTACCGCGAGCAGCTAAGCACCGGAGAATAGCAGCCGGTTGCTTTGTAATTAGGCGAACATGAGAAGATTTGAATTGTAGACTCCGCTTCCGCTTATCAGGCGCGTCAGGGACGGCATAATGCGATAGAGAACGTGATGTTTATCAAAAGCGATGGCTAGTAGAATATTGAATGTGTTTCACACTAGAAATATGCAACGTTGTTAATTTGTAATTAAATCTCTGCTCGCGGAGTTGGACGTCGGGAACAATGGCCCGAGAAAATACACTTTGCGAGGCACCTCGGCCTGGCGCACTTTTTTCCTCTTCCCACCCAATGAAAATTAATATAACTCGCCGAAATGTTTAAAAGTGAAATATATGACGTGTGAGGAGGACTTTTTTTTTATTACGCCTTGCGCAAATGGAGGAATCCCCTTATTACAACGGCCAGCCATTAAATCAGAGAAGTTCACAGACTCCGCGGGGGGACGAACAAAGTTTCGCGGCTAATGACGCGGTACTTTTTAAACGACCGGACTTAGCGCGTCCATGAGGTATTGGTATAAAATTTAGCCGCTCGTATATTCCGCGAAAACTTTGGCGAGCATAAATAGCCCCGTGCCAAGGGTACGCCAAAGATAATCTCGGGGATAAAAGAAACCACCGGCGCTTGATTCTCGATCCACTTTTGCTCTTAACTCTATAAATCACAGTTCTACGACTGCGGAAAGCTTCCCAAGCACGGCTTTCATTTCGAAAAGAAAGACGAGGATTCATTATTAGCGCTATCGTGACTTGCTGATCGTTTGCACTCTCGCTGCCTCGTGACGCAATCTTCGTAGAACGAAGAGACATGGCACGTGCGTCCATGCAGAACTTGAGACTAATAGATTGCTCCTCGTAGCTAAACAAGAAATACCCGAGCCTTTCCTACTTCTAATACATCGAGAGCGTATCAAAAAGAGCGTAATTACTTAATCGTTCCACGTATCTGCCCGAGGAGTCTTCGGTCGTGTTTTCGAAAGTAAAATCGTCAAGAACCTCGTAGAGATTCGGGTGTGTCCACGGCGCGAGAGAGAAGAGGGAACGTCTCGGAGCAAGTAATACGTGACGCAGATACCGTGGAAATTGTCTCTGGACACGGCCGCTTTCCGGGAGAACTGGCGAAGAGGCAAAAGTGCACCTACCTGAAAGTCGAACTTGCCGAACTCCTGCTGGGCGTCGATGTCGGCGTTTCGCGGCGCGATTACAGGGCAGGTGGCGAGCGACACCTGAGCATCTGGCGACTCGCTGTAATCCGGAGTGACGGAGGTCAGGCTGCGGTCGTATCTGAGCTCCTCGTTCAGGATGGCGGCGGCGGGGTGGCCCGACGACGGCGCCTGGACCTGGCTGACGTAGTACAGGCACAGCAGGAGCGACAGCACCACGATGCAAAGGACGAAGACGCGGCCGGAGCCGCGGCGCAGTATCTTGTACATGATTCGTTCGGCGCGACTCGCGTTGCTCGTAGACTCCACGGTAGATCACGGTGATTCATCTAGAGATCGAGCGGATCGTGCGACGGGCGGGCATGCCGAGTCAGCGGCGACGATCGACGATCGATCTTCGGCCTCGGTTCCGTCGTTCGTCGACTTCATGGAACGTCGCGGCGGAAGGGCAGCCTGGAAGACGAGAGAAACGAGATGTTAGTACGGAAACCAAGTATTGCAGTTCCGCCGAGTGCAATTCTTGTGGTAATAATTGTCCCAGTCCCGACAATTATTTTCTTAATTTCGCACAAAACCGCGAATGTTATTACCGATACTGCGTTCCATTGATAATTCTGTGATCGAACGTGTAAGCTCATAAGCTTGTAACAATAATACGTAGAACAGGCTTCGTGCCGATACATGCGAGCGCAATGAATCGAAATCGCATTTTGTATAATAGATATGTTATGATCATAAATGATAATTAATTATCATATACATATTATACATATATTTTATATACATATATGTGCGTATACATGTGCGTATATCGCGCCATTTACCGTTGACTGATCGAAAATACAGACGTTTTAATCTCGACGAGATGAGAGCACAAGAGAGATTTGCATCGAATTAATTAATTTCAATTAATTCAATTATACGAAACGGGAATATGGATGGTATAATACCGTGTGTTTAGTAATCATCCAGGTTATTACACGGACCGAGTTAGAAACTGTCACGCTGACTTTATTATTTATACCGTATTAGATACGCATATATGACGCCCGGGGTGAATTTAAAGAATCATTTTGTTGCAGACATTAATGCGGTACACGCGAGCGTAACGACGTGGCGGCCTAGTTATCGCGTATTCAGACCGACGGGATACAGAAATTATGACTCGATGCACACACCACTCTACGCGGGGATCGCAATAATCCGCGCACCTGTGTTTTTCCACGCGAAATATGTATCTTTGCCCACAAATAGCCAAGGTCGGCCGAACCGCGATCGATCAACTCTTTGCTAACAATTTTCTTCTCCACTTTTCTACATCATTTGCGACAAGTGGTCATCTATCTTCGTGATAAAGAGACTTTTGTAGTCCCGCGTAGAAAGAACGCGAGTCGACGGCGAAACGTTTAGGAGTGTCAACATTGCGTAAGATCGCACGCAACGTCTGCGGCAAATAAACCGACATCCGGCGAATCGAGCTTAATTAAGACGAGAGTCCGCTATCGACGCGAAACGGAAAATATAATTACGAATACGATTCCGCGCGAAGGGATAAGTCGAAAGTGCGGAGGCGGGGATTTTATTTTTTTTCATCGCGATGGAATATCGTCGCTTTTCCGATTATACCGCAGATAATGGACCAGCCTGTATTTCATCGCGAGATAGATTTAATCGATGGCTTTCATAAACATCGATGGATTTGTCGATGAATTGCAAATCGAGATTGTTCCCGTGGATACCGACCAGCATTTCCCAAAATCGAGAGAGCAACAGGAGGAAGAGAGAGCGAGCGAGAGAGATTTAGCTTTCTCGGCTATTTCTAATACATTAAAATACAGTTGTTGCAACATATTCTCTTTTAACATTCTTTTAAATGACTCAATCTTTTCACGTTGCCTTATTTCGGTTGGTAACACATTGTAGACAGAGACAGAGACAGATAGACAGAGAAGAGAGAGAGAGGGGGGGGGGACGAGTATTCGCGCTGCAATTTAATTCGGTCGTCGTATGATAAGCCTGGTGAACCAGAGACACGGTGCAGCTCGCCGGAGCCTTCGCTCGCTGGCTGGCCCGCTAAAACCTCCATCGCGATATGTAAGGTCGCTTCTCACGCGATAAT
>NW_011967132.1:396557-403379 GCF_000949405.1 Vollenhovia emeryi
AGAGAGAGAGAGAGAGAGAGGGGGGGGGGGAGATGCTGTAGCGAGAGGCGGGAAAGAGATGGACAGATAAATAGATAATGCGTGAAGAGAGAAAGGCGAAGAGGGTGAAGAGTTAACTAAAAGGGAAGCGAGATTAGAGTTTAATTCGGCATTAACTCGACGCATACGAGACAGACGATGTGCACGCACGAGGGAGAAGGAGAGATGCGCGCAGCAACGACTTCGTTCGAGCGCAACGCGATAGAAACTACTCGTCCGAAAGTTCATGGAGAGATTAAACCAGCTAGCCACGTCAACATTATCGAAGCGCGTACATATATGAGGGAGTAACGAAACGGTTCGTAGGAAAATGGACAGTCGCGGAAAGCGATGGAAATCCGAGAGTAAATCTACAGTTAATTAAGCAAACTGACAGAATAGCGGAGTAAGTCAGTAAACTAGAGGGTAATTCGTATTGTAAATCGCCGTTATTTTTAATTTCGTTACGGGATTGTAATTAAAACGCGGATCGCTATTGTTCTCGCTTGAAATGTTAACATTTCGAGGTCGATTATGCCACGCAATAACTTTTGAAATAGTTTCCTTTTGTAGGATCAGCAAAAAGAATTGCGCGATAAGGCAGTTAGCGTTTTGTAAGCTAATTTGCATTTCCAGTCGCAGCAATAAGAAGTGGTACCGTCCACTGATATCATTTCGCGCCTACGTAGAGAGTAGAATATATTGCATTGTATTTATCTACAACAAATAAAGCAGGTTCGATTCGCGAAATCGATAAATTAAAATTAATTAGTTGTTCTCGTGACCAACAAAATTGTAAAACAAATACTAAATATATATGATATGTGCTATCCGCCAAATTAACAAACGTTCTAAATGTTTGCGGAGCCACAAAGCGAGGGGGATCGATAGAAGTGATTTACATTCGCGCGCACATCATTGTTGGAAACAATCCATATTACTATAAATCCAATTACCCGATATGAATACCATAAATTCAATATCCACCCGCCGCAATCTCGATACCGTCCAAGTAATAATTAATATACGAGCCGCAAGTAGAGCCATCAACTTTCGAATACGGAGTTTACGGGGGCTTAGACGCGCCCGCGAGCTTACGAGTCCCCCTCGCTTATCATCACTTCCAATTGTGATGAGGATCCAGAAGCTTCCACGAGCCGAGCTTCAATTTTCTCCCGGAGGGCCCTAATAAAAACGCAAGGAGATCGAGGAGACAAACGAGAAGGACACGGAGGACGGCCGGATGCTCGTCAGGTGCCGGTCCTCCAGTCATTCAGCCCAACATCCCGAACGTAATCCCTTTGTCCGTCCGCAACGAGGACGATGAAACGTGTCGAGGATGCGTTATCGAGACTCGTTCGATGTGCTCGCGATCGAACGGCGCATCGAGGAAAGTACAAAAAGCGCCTGAATCAAAATTCAGCCGATGTTCGGGCACGCGATCTATTTCCTTATGGCGATTGGTTTTACATTGCACGAAACACATCTCTCTTGTGACGAACGTACGCCCGTTCTCAACGTCCATTGCTTTCCATCGCCTATATTATAGAAAATACTGCCGCGAATCGCCACGTAGGTATTCTTGGCGCGAGTCCTATCGAGTTAATTAAGTTGACGTTATATCGACTTGGAACGGGCTATCGGCCAAACTCTAATTTAAGTATTTCTAGGAGAATGAGGCCTCCGCGGACGAAATCGCCCGGAAAAATGCGCCTCTCCACGGTAATTCTAAGTTGATTACTAAGCTCGCGTTTCGGCTGCTCGAAATTTCGCGCCGTCGGCTACCGCGAACGACTATCGACCCGGTCGAATTGACAGCGAGACGATACTATTGGTTTCCGGGCTGTTTCATCGCGGCGAACAAGAGTCTTGCGACGAACGGCTGCGGATTGCGGTGTAACGATGTCGATACGCGGATTTTCGCGATCGCGAGTGGCAAGTGTGAAGGCGCGTCGTGGGGGGAAGAAGCGTGTAAGCCTGATTTTAATGTAGCGAGATAATTTGAGTAAGCACTTTGGTAAAATGAGCCGTCATTCGACAATCTGGTCGATCTGACGAGTGAACAGCATTTCTCGCATCGAGTACAAATCACAAAGCAGCGGCCAAGCTGCTAAAAAGTCCACAATTTTTAATATTTCATTTGATTATCGTCAATAACAAAGAAATGTTTAGAGACAGATAATCTTTTCTTTGTTCAAAAATAATTAGCAAAAATCAGAGGAAGAACATATTGTGTCCTTAAACCGAAATATCTCGACATGGGAATTCAATACGAGATTACGGAATGCAGAGAATTTTGAGAATTATTGTCTACCATAAATTAATCAACGGACTTCGAAGATCTACTTGGAATTTTGTATCATTACACTGAGAAAAATTTCCATCGGGTAAACCAATTAAATAGCGTTTCCCGATTAAATTATGGATACATTCGATGAAATTTGTCCGATGAAATGCTGTTACCGATTAAATTTGATCAGAAAACCGTTCATATGTTTCATCGGACATACAATTTAATCGGCTATATCCGTTTGTTTTTATGCAGTGGGATTGTCCGTTTACATTTAATCGGACATTTTTCTCAGTGCATCAGTTTGAGGAGAAGAAATAGACGTTGAACCGTGAAGATGCTAAAAACTGTGGATTTTACAACTGTGACGTTTAGCCGGTGAAATAATCAAGTGGCAATAAAAGTTTATTACCGCGAGCTAATCTTCGTCGACAGGACGCCACGAAATGTTATCTCGCGGAACTCGATTAGATCCTTTCGCGAAGAGCCACCGAGGCGAACTGAGAAAGCTTTAAATTAAAGCCTGTCTACGTGAGACGAGACACGCGACAGTTGAAAAAGTCGTCGGTCAAATGTTGCTCGTCGCGAAGAGTTCGCGAGCTATCCTCTCGCGACTGGGGAAGATACGAGAGAAAGAGAGAGAGAGAGAGTCGGATAAGAGCAAGATCGCGCGAATCGTCGAGCGAAGAAAGGGTGCTTTTTATACGGCGCGTCACGGGAAAACTTTGGCGAACGCTCGCGGCGATCGCGAGCGGGTTAAAGCCGATTTTTCGAGCACAAGCGCGAAAGTGGTAAAGCACTCGGAACTCGCGTACAACGAGAAAAAAAGAAACGATCTCCCTCGTCCCTCTCTTTCTCTCTCTCTCTCTCTCTTATTAGGCTTATCCATATAACTTTGGTTATTTTGCTATGGACTTGTATGTCGAATGCCATCTCACACATCGGGTTAAGTAGTTCAATTTCTGTTTTCAGTGCTCCATTTACATACTAGGCTTATTTTTATTCCTTTATACTTCCTCATTTCTAAACATTTCTCATGTGCTCTCTCACTAACAGTTTTGTCTTTCTGTAACTTTTGCTCTTATGCCTTAGGGGTAAGTGCCTACTTGTCCCAGAGCGTGTAATAAATAATGATTCTGATTCTGATTCTCTCTCCCTCTAATAATTCACGCACAGTAATTAAAATCCGCATGTAATTCAAGTGCAATTCGAGACAATTACTTCGACATATTTCACGCGTTGTTACGTCACTTTGTTACATATTCAACAAGCTCGGTTTCTCTCGGCATCATTTTTGACAAATGAGAACACCTCCCCCCTCTCTCTCTACGAAATTTCAATTTCGTAAAACCAGAAGTGCGCAAAAAAGTATGTTCTATGAAGGAGTGAAAATGTACAATGTGTTACCAACCGAAATAAGGTAGTATGAAAAGATTGAGTCATTTAAAAAAGTGTTAAAAGAATATGTTGCAACAGATCAATCAATCAATCAATCAATCTCTCTCTCTCTCTCTCTGTCTGACTGTCTGTCTGTCTCTCTCTTTATCTTTTCCTAGCTCGACCGGTCGCGTGCCGCATTTCGCATGTTCGGACGCGCTTTAAATTGGGCGCCCTTTAAAACGTGAGAATTATTCAACGCTCCGCCGCGTTACGCCTCCGCCCGTTTGTTATCTCGCCTCTCGCGCGTGTTACGTGACTCGAGTTACGAGCGCGCGCCAAGAAAAATGTCGCGCCGTCGACGGTACATTATGATTATCTATAAGGTATTAACTCGTTCGCCGTTGATCCTCCCGTATGTTCCGCGCGAACGTGTGTCCCTTTGACATCGCCCCGCGCGGGACCCGCTCGTTCGCGGCGCGTCATTATCCGCGCGCGCGATAATTAACTCTTTCCCGCGCGCCCGATCCGAGCGAGAACACGTGCTCCCGACGGCTCAGTCTACGTGCGCACTTTTATTTACTACGTTGTTACACTTGCCTCGGCGTTTGTCGAGTTTGTCAGAATTGAATCGGGAGACGTGATTTTTGAAATTTTCAAGCCCAATCTTTCAACGCACGCTGCCACCGCGCGCGACTTGGCAAATTATTAATTCGCGCGCGGCGCACCAAGTCTCCAAATGCCCGCGGTCGAGTTTGAATTTTATTTACCCGAACATATGCGCGCGCGCGCTCGATGCAAATACGTAATTAAAATCAAATGATTAGCATTAAATGTGCGGTGCGATTTAAACAAAATTATCGTATTTTGCACGAATGCCGCGGTTGCCTCCACGGCTCGGCAATCAGCGACGAACATTCGTTGCAAATTGACAGTAATCCGAACGGCAACAAAACATCGTTGCGGGAGAAATTCAAACTATTGTTCGCGTCCCGTAATACGATTTTGCTGCGCGTTTTATAAAGAACTTTTACTTTGTGCCGCGGCGCGCGCAAAATAAATTCGAAAAATGTGCGTGAAACAAAAGACTGTGTTTAAAAGCGCCGCTAAAACTATGTGTCGGCACGCGGATAAAAGTCGCGCAAAAACGGCGCTGCATGATACCGGCTCGTTGTTATACACGCGCTTTTTCTCAATGTTGATTCATGTAAATATATCCATTTTAATTCCAGCCTGCGAGCGGCCCGCGCAAACACCGGGTCCGCCCCTCAAAGAACGTTGTATATCAATTTTTGACGAGATGAAGCTACTGCTACAAGTATGCATATTACTAGAACGCTTCTCGTCCTTTTTACCAGCTTTACGTACACCGCGGGTAGCGTGTTGTAATTATTCGCGTATCGTAAAAATGAAACGCGTGCTCCTCGCGGATCGCAAAAATATTAATGAAAAGCTCCTCCCTCTCCCTCGAAGAAACGCGATACGCGCGTCCCCCGCGAGGGAAAGCAGGCCAGATCGATTTATCTCCCAGCATTGTGACGTCATTTATTAATTTCTCATCCGATCTCGTAATTCCGCGATGCATTTGTCAGCCGAATTGGATAACTTGATCGCGGCCGCGTGACAGGATAATGGAAAGCGGATTCGTACCTTGATAGCGATTATGCAAAGTTGATCCGCGTTCGAGGCTCCTGTTTCAGCCGCGTGACAGCGGACGTCCAGCCGCGAGAAGAAATCACGGCGCGCTGAATTCACCAGCCGGGCGAAATAGTTTTGACACGTCGCCGGCTCCGTTCGTTCGGCGCGCGGGCGGAGTAATATACGGGAGAACTTTTTCACTGCCTCAGACGCAACGTCGTGCTTAGCGGAAAACCGAGTCACCTTCTCCAAACACATTTCTGAGAAGCGCATACATCACGGAGCGCTGTCACTGCGTTTCCGCAAAAATATTCGTCAAATGTACATCGATTCGACGCGAGACTGCCATTAAAAGACGCCGAGAGCCACCGGCGGGAACTTAATATCTCGTCTTCGAGCTGTGTAGACACACGGGGCTCTCCGGAACGACACGAGTTTCATCTGAGGCTCGATCGTCAGTCCTTTTCTCTGGCGCGCACTCGTGAAAAGCGAAAAATTTCATCAACGGACTCAATATTTGTCAATGAAAATTTTCGCTTTTCGCGAGTTCCCGCTCGAGGAAAAGATTCTCATGATCGAGTCTCTGCGATGTTTACGCTCGAGACGCGAAGTCACAGCCCGGGGCGCAGGCAGGGACCGAAGAACAATTTCAAATTTTCTCTCGACGCAGAAACGAGTAAACGATAGCCGCTGAGGAAAACCCGGGACGTACTTGAGGGAAAAGGGGCTGCCTGCAGATGCGGAGACACGTTGCGCTCGTTCCTCGCGAGATGAACTCCGGGGAGGGCCCGCCTCCGTCTAACGGCACCAGACACCGAAACCGGGCGAAGCTGCGAGCGCGAACGGGTCTCCTGTCCCCGTGGGGGAGAAAAAACCCTGTCCACGACAGGTTGGGTGATTTTCACGACGCGACCGCAACACGCACGCCCCCGCGATCCGTAACCCCTTCGCGCTCGTGTACTATCAACCGCACGCGCGGGGCAGGTGCACGGATCGTCCAACCGCAACCGAGAACCACGCCGTACTAAACTCGCGGCACGGGCGGCGGAATGGTTTTGACACGCCGCCGGCTATATCCGCTTTTCCGCCGACGCGACAGTCGCGAGGGGCGCATGTGCCGATATAATCCACGCTTGTGCCGGCGTACGTTCACCTACACGCGCCCGCGCACACACATGCCGCCGCACGTACGACCGACCGCGAGAAGGGAGGTGAAAAGCGGCGAGATGGAGAACACGCACTCCGAGAGAACTTTCCACGCCCGTAGGGTGTTTCGACTCGAAGAAGAAGAAGGAACGGGGGTGAATCAGAGGGGCGCGCCAAGACTGCTGACGCTCGGTCAAGGGTTCGAAATAACGTCCTTTCGCTGCAACCGAGGGGGAAACCGCTGGGGGCATTGTAGTGTACAGATTTGCGGCATTACTAGACATTTTTTGGGCATTATTTGGGGCATTATAAAGATAAAATAAGATAAAATACGATTAAAGTAATAAATTTTC
>NW_011967132.1:403941-410546 GCF_000949405.1 Vollenhovia emeryi
TATTGATTAAAGTAATGCCCACTGGGCATTAGTGGGCATCGGTGTACAAGATTTTGGTCAGCGGTTTCCCCCTCGAGAGATTCAATGCGACGATACGAGATGTTTGTCCAAATGTTCATCCTTTTTACAAAACAAAAGGTAAAAAGACGCAAAGTATAAGCGCCATCCAATCAAAAAGTATACAATTTTATTATTTGGATATATTTTGTTAGAAAAAAAAACATTTTTATTGTCTGTCAAAGTCATATAATACGAAAGAAAATACTGCTTAATGCGCGTAAAAAATACAATTATGCAGGAGACATTTTTTTAGTCGTTTACGTTATTAAATTGGAATTGATGGTACCGACAATGAAACGACCTGACACTAGAATTATCACCTGACGGAAGCAGCTGCATGTCTAATGCGCCAGAGAACTAATCAGGATTATCGATCAAACTGCGATTAGCCCAGCTCTATTAATATTTATGTAAAACAACGATTGAATATATGTTTCAGTCGTAAAAATTGTGTACCGCATTGTAAACCGTAAAATAGTTATTAATGCGGTAGGGGAAAACTCCATCATTTTGTCCTATCAATAGCAATATCTCGTGTAAAGTATTAAGAGCTTACAAAAATTCGAAAACAATTTTCTTCTGGAAAATAAAGCGAGCAGCCCTCGTTCGCTAGCCGTCGGAGATTTATTCCTCGCGTATTTATCAATGATAAGCCGAATTATTTTTTTTCAACAAAGCCCCCGATCTATCGACGACAAAGGTATTCTGTGGCAATTTGATGACAAGGCATTTATCAAAGATAGATAATTTTTTGCGAAGAGAGAACGTCGGTTCAATTAATTTTAAGTCGCGAGCATCGAGTGCGTCCGCGTCCTCTCTGTGCGAATACCCCGTGATCGAGCTCGGTATTACAGCGCATAAGCTCAGGAACTTTTCAATCTCGTGGAACACGAGCGCGCAGAGGGCATTGTCGTTGGACAGGATTGGCACAGGTTCGAACTTGATCGAACGGCAATTACGTTGATTGAAAGGCCAACACGAGTGTCGCCTGCGTACCCGTAGAAGCGAAGACTCCCGGCTCCGGTTGTGCGCCGAACACATCCGCCGAACGAAGGAACCGGAACGAAAACACATTTATCAAAACATTTACGAGCGACATTTCGAAAGCCTGTTATTTTCCCGATCAAAAATCATTGCCGTAGAACAGCGAAAAAGCGCCGCGCGTGTTTCGGGAGAGCGTTTCGAAAAAGATTGACGTGTCGTAAAGGAACTTCAACGATTCGTTGCACAACAACGAGTATCACGCATTAAAATAATTTCTACGCAATTCAATTCTGTTGAGGAAGTTGATTAAACAGATGTATGTCCCTGGAAATCTTAAATTTTCGATTTTCATTTAATTAAAGCGACTGGAATTACGAGAAATGAACGCTGACAATTCGACGCGATATTGGATCATGTTTATTATTGCTCTGCAAATGCAGAATCATTTATATCCGATCATATTAATAGATTTAGCTGCACGGTTCGAAGGTTCGAAACTTGCGGAAAGGAATACGATGGAGAAGAAGGAAATGCCGTTGCCTTCGCTATTCCGGAAATTGTATTTCCGAGTAATTGGATGGCTGATGTTTATGCGCGGAATTACATCGAATCTGTCTTTTCATGGTATTATTACTTAATTTGTATCGGCATTCTCTTCAGCATTTTCCGATCGCGCTGTCGCCGCAAATTATCGCGAGAACAAATCGTTCTTAAAATACAGCGAGAAATAATCAGGGAACACAGACGCAAGATATCCGAGGATACTCGGGAGTCTTTTCAAAGCTAACGGGTACAGTCAAAGGGAATAGTCGAAGAAAGGCGGCCAATTTAAAGATAACTGACAATCGAAAAAATAAGTCGGGAACGAAAATTAAGATGTGAATTGAAAAAAAATAAGCAAAAAGTGAATTCAAAAGTTTGAATTAAAAAAATAGAATTAAACGCGGATAGAGAACGCGTTCGTTTGATCCAATTTCATCTCAGCGTGAATCTAATTTAAGGTTTTAATAATCTAAATGCGTCTAATTGAAAACTTGAGATAAAGGACGGTCTCTTGGACAATTTCGTGGAGGAAACAGCGGACTTTACGTTAATCGTAGCGTCTATCCTGTGCAAAATTTCATAATTGGAAAATTTCTTCCGTTACTTCGAGTTCTTTTTCGTTTAAATAACGCGCGGTAACAACGGTTTCAATATACGTGACGTGGTGATCAGTCAATTCGATCGAAACTACCTACAGTAATTCTTATCTTCGCCTCGATGTAGATGCGCGTAGAATCAATGCGACATAGTAGCACAATTTCAAACCTGAGTTATGCACCTCGCGAGAAAGGTCAAGTTCTCACGGTGGTAATACTTGTTCGAGAGCACGTTCGACAGTAACGAATGGAAGATATGTCGTGCCTTTAATTGATGGCAAATTCAGTGTTCCGGATCAGCTGTTATCTCGCAAAGAGATAGACGAGCCTCACTCGAGCAAAAACGATCAGCTCATCGAGCCTGATCGATTTCGCGTATTGAAGTATGAAGTCCCATTCAGTCGCTCGCGTTATCGAACCCCCGTTCTCTTATCGCCACCCCGCCAAGTCGCGGCAAATCCTTTTAAACGTTTCGAGAATTCCATTTCCAAGAACTTTTATTTATTTAGACATCGATCCCGCGGCGCGACCGTTCAAAATCGACGTCCCACTGCGTTATCGTTACTGGTGCAAACGAGAGAAGATTATCGGATAATTTTATAAATGAAAATATCCACGCATAAATGAATATTTAATCTGACACGCTGGAAAGGACCGTAAATTCATACGCAACATATATTTAATGTCTGAAATGCAGTAAATTTATCGTCCTGTACGCGAAAGCTTCCCGTGGAAACGGATATGGATCTTTGAGACCCCCGTCAACCCACCCACCCGCTTCTCAGCCCTCGCTCTTGTTCCACCCTTCAGAGCAGCGCACCGTGCGATATCAACGGGGGGGGAAGGGAGGGGGTCTGATTCGGTTTTCAGTCGCGCGTTGACAGAGAACGAGGGGGCGGCCGGGGTTATAATTCGTTTGAAGTTTCAACGCTATTTGCGTCGGGGCATTTTTTTGGCGCCCACCCACGGCCTTTCAGGGCGTCGCGTCGCTTACGACGGGGCTAATATCCGGCGTCTGACGCGAAAATCCCTCGTTCCCGTCCATCGTCTGTCTTTCATCCTCGGCGAAACGAAAAATCGGGCCCTCGCCAACTTCGACGATCAACGAATGCGCGAATAAACGTAATTTTCGCGGGCGATGTTTTAAGGATTGGATAAAAGTTATGAATTATTAGTAGAGGTGTGACATTCTAACGTTATCTTTATACGCAAAATATTGCAAAATGCCCCAGGAACGTCATCAATGTCATTTCTTTACATTTTGGAGTCCCCAACTTCGTTTTAACACGTTTTTTAAAACGCAAAATGACGCAAAATGGCGTCCAAATAAGGTAAAAAATCGCATTAATTCCTAGTAAACGTTTCTAACGTCAACGTTGTATCACTTGCATCAGAGAAAAGGGTTGAAAATTGTTCAAAATCAATTCTGCAACCGTAAATATTGTATTTGAAGGATTAACACCTTTTTCTTGTTACTTTAATATCAATAATTTTGCTAGAAATTGTGAAATGTTACCATTCAGTTCTTTTTGCTCAATTTTAGGGCTAAACCAAAGAGATTTATGCCTAAAACTTTGTTTTTAACATGTTACTGCTTTTACAGCCTGAAAATGATAGGCAACTTCAGTAATTTGTTGCATACTGTTATGTTTTATGTTACATTGTCTAACATATGCTTAGCTTTAATAAACGTCGTGTCAAAACACTAAGTCGTCTTATTGAAGCCTTGCCCACCTCTGATCACATTATCAAAATAACGCAAAATTCGAAAAAAACAAGGCGCAAAAAATGCCAAAAAGTAACATCAAAATGTCACACCTCTAATTATAAAACAAAGCACATCGTTATTCAAATCGCGCACGACACCTGACAAATCGAAGTCGTATCTTTTTCCTTCAGTCATTTCGCCGTAATTCGGCCGAATAAAATTTGATTTCGTTTTTAATCCATGTAATAGTTGTACGATTTCAGACAACCTTCAGTACAAACTATAACGAAACTGTGTGATAGAGCGGATATGCTAATAACAGCCCTACAACAACCGTTGTGATGAAGTATTTCACCTGCAATCGCTAGGCGAAGCAGTTTGCGAACAAAATTAACGCTCGATTTCCGCGATCGCTGTAAGCACGAACCTGCACACGCGGCCCTTCGGATAATCCCGATACCGTGTAGGGGAACCACCTATCAAACTTGTTCGCGGAGTTACTCTCTCGTGCGGCTAGGACTCGGCGCTCGTAGAGCGAGACACTTCCAAGTTCGGGAATAGACCACTCTCGAAAAGTGGTGTGCGCTGGTTTACTACCACGGCGACTTGCGGATTTCGGAGGACGAAGAAGAAGAAGAAGGGCGAGGCGAGGGTGAGGCGAGGCTGCCTGGGATGTAAGAAAGCAAAATCTGAGAAGAAGCGCGCGTCGCCTTGGACGCGGAAAACGGGCAAAACGCGACGACAACCGCCGTTAATGGGAGGAGATAAGAATGGAAGATGGCCCTGCCCTCTCTCTCTCTCTCTTTCTCTCTCTCTCTCGGCTGATAGGAAAGTCGGAGGGATTTTTGAAGATACGAGAGACAAAACACGCTAAAGGGAGAGACGCGGGAGAAACGTTACGAAACATTCGCGCGCGAGCTAATCTGCGATGTACGTATATACGTAGATATACATATACGTGTATATAATATATATATGTGTGTGTGTGAAGGAAAAGAAAGCTCCCGGAGAGAGCTCCTGGAAGGATTCTGCAGGCGCGGAGGCTACTGCATAATTCCGGCGTACGGCAGAAGCAGAACTATGTTCATGAGAAAAACACGAGGGTAACCGTGGAAAGCAGCCATTCTCTCTCGGCAGCCGAGCTCTCGAGAACCTCCGACAGAAAACTTTAAAACGGCCGATATAATCGGATTAGTAGATGCGCAGCGAGTTGGCGCTGTTACTTTAGCTTAAAGTCGGCGTTACGCCGAACAGAAATTTGCCCTCCGTCGTGATAATAATAAAAAAAAGAAAGAAACGCCCGCCGCGTCTTGACGCGAGCTCGCATGGATTTCGCATTATCGCCTTAGTGTAGATTGAATGTCTCTCGATGCATTATCAGATCGCGCTAACGACACCGTCGCTAATGAACCAAATTAGGTAATTTTTTAAATTAGGTAATTTTCATCATGCGCGCCGATACACTTTTAATACAAACGGTAAAACTAAATTCCCAGCAAAATGCAACTCTCTCTCTCTCCCTCTCTCTTCGATAAAACTGTGTCAAACGCATCGTTAGATCGCCATTGTCTGCGGCGGATCAAAAATCGATTATTTAAATTAATCTAATGTTAAATGCGGCGTCCAGCGGCGATAAAGAATAAAGCGCAAACGAGCGTGCGGTGCTCCCTTCACTTTGATAGAATGACAGATGTCGTCGTTACTCTAATCAGTCGACATTATCAGAGCTTTCTAGACGCCGTGTGTGGCGGAGGAAGGAAGAGAGAGAGAGAGAGGAAAAATACAGGCGGCGATACAATTCGTAAGTATGCAGGAAGTCCTTGTTATCTTCGTTACAGAGCGATTACGGTCTGTCCGTCCCCATCCTGAGAGTTCTTAACGTTTCTATATCTACGTTGCTCTTGGCGTCGCGATCGACAAAGGCCGGTTTACATCGGGATGAAAGCGCGCGCGAATAATTACGCGCGATATCCCGGGATATGACACCGAGTCTCTCTCCTCGGAGGTTTAAGGACGGTCTTCCTAGCGAAAATTTATGTTTCAAACTCTTTCGCGGATCTTCAATATTTAAATATTTTGCTAACTACATTGCAAACTTCTACTAAAACAGAGCGCACTCGGAGCGAAAGATAAGCTGAAATTAAGCTGAAACTACATTATTTTCATCGCGTTAAAATAATTTCGTAGTTAAATTTGGATTACGGCGACGGCGGGGAAAAAATTCCTTTTTTTAAGCCCTACAGCCTTTGCAATCGCTGCATAGATTTTCCATAGATATTTTGTATATTTAGTCGAATCGCCCGAATCCCCCCCCCCCTCTCTCTCTCTCTCTCTCTCGTGGCATTAGTATTTTTGTTTCATTTCGTTGTTGATTTTAGATATAGAGCACGCTGCGGTTTCGTTTCTCGTGGTATGATTGCCAAGTGTGCCCGAGGAGAAGTAAAATTCGATTATTTTCTCGCGTTCGCGTTTGAGGGAAGATCGAATCGGCCCGATTGTCTAAATTTTTATTGTATTTGTGAAAGGGAATTGAAACGCCAAATCCAGTTTCAATCGCGATGATCTTTCTTTGTTCCTCGCGCGGGGGGCGCGGGGGGACGCGAGAAGGTGGCTGCTGAAATCCATACAAACTACCCTGAGATACGGAATGTCCCAGATTCTCCGGTGGGTGGCTTTCCAGTCACGGATCCCGCGTCAAATTCGAGGCGCCTATA
>NW_011967132.1:410646-414663 GCF_000949405.1 Vollenhovia emeryi
TATTTGTGAAAGGGAATTGAAACGCCAAATCCAGTTTCAAATCGCGATGATCTTTCTTTGTTCCTCGCGCGGGGGGCGCGGGGGGACGCGATAAGTTGGCAGCTGAAATACATACAAAATACACTGATATACGGAATGTCCCAGATTCTCCGCTGGGTGTCTTTCCAGTCACGGATCCCGCGTCAAATTCGAGGCTCCTTACGAAAACTTTGCACGAGGGGGGGGGGGGGCCATCACTTCTCCCGCGCAAGTTCTTAATTTCCAGCATTAAATACTTTGACAGTTAAGCCTTAAACTAAACCAGAACTCCCAGTTAAGATGGAGTTCGGTTGAAATTAACTCAAGTACGGGCTTTTATCTACCGAACGCTTCGGGCTTGAATTTGCCGAAACTTATTAGTATTAAATATCGAGTAACTGCCGTTCCCGGGACGCCGTTCGAGGGCGCCGGCCACCTCGTTTTTCCCAGTTCGCTCCTCGACGTCTATCGGCGGGACATTTAACGCTTTTACCCGTACCGTGCATAATGGAAACCGGGCGCGTGACGCGACAACGGAATCAAGATACGACGAGGCACGCCGATGGAAACGCAGGTATCGCGGTGCATCGACAATGGAGCCGCGTTACATCACGCGCCCGTCCCCCGCACAATAATATTCTCACCTATGAGGTATCGGCGTTTTTCCAGTCTCACGGTTTTTCCTGGCGTCCATTAACGTTTCGATTACCTACGTCGCGCGCACCTGCAGCAACGCTCGGGCGATGCGGTTTTTGTTGCCTTTCCCGGCAACCGGTGTACATACATAAAGCCGCTTCAGCGAGTGTATTTATTTCTTCCCTTTTCCACCCTTTATTCCCCGTCTCTACCCACCCCCACCCTCACCCCGCCCTCCTCCCCCTGATTCGCCCGCCTTTTTCTTTTTCTCCGCCTCTATGCTTTGTCACCGAAGCACTTTCCCGCCCGTGGCTCGAATAAAGGAATCGGGGGCATAAATAAAGAATCGAAATAAAGCTATAATGCACATGTAAATTTTTGCTTTGCATCGATTCGCCCGCGACCGGCGCGACACGCGCGACGATCGGGAACAATGGTCGTCGATTCCGATAATTTACCGCGGGCTCATTGAGCCAGGCATTTTATCAACTCTCCGTTAATTCCTTTCGCGTGCGAAATAACTGGGGGAGCGGTGCCGTTTATCCGACTCGTCGATTTGCGCAGAAGCTTGTTTCGCGAATAACGCTCGTCCGTTATTAACGTCCCGATATCGACGACGGTGGAACGTCAGCCGCCCATTCAACTGAAATAAACCGAGACGAGGCTTATCGGTACGCGGCAACGGGAATGTCACTTTTCGCGCCCCGCCGCCGTGTAAGATTAAGATACGCGCGATGCTAATTACACTGCACCCGCCGATGCCGCGGCCTCTCGCGCTCGCTCGAGCACGCGGCAAATCCTCTCGTAATTCACCTGCCACGCGAAACCGCAGTCAAGTCCAAGGGAAACAAATGTCTAAAAAATACAGACGATGGACCGGCCGCGCGCGCGGTCCGACGCTTGAAATTCGCGTTTTTGCCCGGCGGATTTAGTGCACCGAGGGGCAAAAAAAAACGAGGGAGGGGGCGGGGGCGGAGGAAGAAAGAGGGGAATGAGACGGCCAGTTACCGGGCCGGACGGTACGGATAATGCGCGCGGAATGAATGTATATTTTTTGGCGAGATTACTGTCGTTTTTCAGCAGCTGCCCGAACCATTCTTGCACGCGGCGACAAATGGCGTCCCTGATCGCCCATTGGCGCTAAAACTGCGCGTTTTGTCTCCGCCGCGGGTGCAGGCGCGCCCGCTGCATATCGAGGCGTGTGCAGCTACGCCGATAAAAATTATCTTCTGCCGAATTAACTGCCGCTGTGTACGCTTGATTTTGGAAAAGCGCCGCGCAAAATGGATCGGGGGCGGCTGCCGGGCCGGAAGACAAAATAAAAAGGAAAACGCGCGTGCACGCGCCCGTGCACGCGGATGTATGCGCGAAGGAATCAATGCGATGATGATTACGACGAGTGAAATTGGAGCAACGCTGGTTTAAACACGAGCGTAATAACAGCGGCGCGTCGAGATTGCTAATTATCGAGACAAAAAGTGTATCGGATTGTACGGCAGCGTTATTGTGTAACTTGTAGGAGTGAACATTACCGGCAAAGAAATCATTTGTGATACATATAGCAATTAATTAATAATTAATAATAATAATAATAATAATAACACACAATGTGTGACTATGTATGAGATAACATTGGTCAACAAAATTTCGTAGCAAGAAAACTATTTTACTATTAATTTTGATATGTCCATCTGTTGTTATCACGAAATCGTATTTGTTCCGTTCCAATCGGGCCTATAGATAGACAACATTAAGGGCAAGTCTAACGAAGCTAACGATGACACCGAAAGAAATGGTACCATATAATAAAATAATAGTAAAATAAAACACATACAATTTTATGGCCAGACGATAAAACTCGCATATCGCGAACGCGCGGGCGATTTGGATCTGAAGAAAAAGTTCGATCGTCGGTCGGATGCGCCGTCGTCGTAAAGGAAGTCGGCATGAATAAAAAACGGGGGCAAAATGGCGGGCGGGCGGGCGGGGGGTGACGGGAAGGGTTGAAACTATTATGACAATCGTAAAAAGAAATGTCGAGCAGATCACGGTGACGAGTCGAACCGGTAATGCACCCCGTAAAGCGGCGGAGCAAAGTGCATCGCCGCCGCTGGAGAAAAGCACTCCAGCCGCGCGTTCTTTATGTGGGCTCGTAACCGCTTTTCGCGCTTCAAAACACGCCCAAGTGCCGATAACTTTTGTCGCGCTCGTGTTTCGGTAAGCATGTCGCGTCGCGTCGTCCATCTCGGGGCGTCGCGACGACCGAAAAATCACGCAGGGGGGGGGAGGGGAAGGGGGTAAAACACGAGACAGGCGCTAGACAGTTTGAGATGCAGCCGAGCTACGATTTCAACCCTTCTTGTCGGACGAATATACGAATTTTGTGACAGGCTACGCGGGGAGGGGGTAATCTCGTGCCTGTGTTACGACACGTAGAATTGTGCAAGATTCAATATCGTCATAACGAATATAAACCCACGGGATCAGCTTGCTCGGATCTTTTCGTTCGTTCCTTCACTAAGGCCCGGTTTCACCAAACGACGCTTAACTTTAATCTTAGTTTAATTCACGTTTGTCCCTTTCTAAAGTAACAGTTGGAAAGAGACAAAGAACGAGTTAAGCTAAGCTCGAAGTTAAACAACGTTGGTGAAACCGGGCCTAAGCAGCGCACACTTCTCTGCGCGACACTCGCCGCTACCGAGTCCAACTTCTGGAGTTCATTTGACACTTGCGGACATTTAATTTGTAATTCTTTCGTTTTAACGCGGCACAACAATTTATACGAGTCGGCAATTATCGATAAGTCTAAAGAAAACGAAGGGGGGAGGGGGAGAAAGAATACAGAGGTAATCTAGATCCTAGAAATTCTCCTTAGTTTTAATGGCCCGAATAACGTAGCGATACTCACGGTGATTTAACGGCATTCACTCGCCGTAAGATTCAGTTTCTGCCGGCACAGGCCGGGGATAATACCCCGACGATAATAGATTACCGCTGAGATTATTATAATAAGCTGCGCTTGCACTCTCACTGCCCGCCGCGTAGACTATATCGGGTCGTTACCGAGGCGCACCGCTAGAAGGAGGTCCGCAAGAAAACTGCACTCGGGTCGAAAGGCCATCGGCCAGACAACCTACCTACGAATCTGGCCAACTAACACTGAGTGGCATCCATGGACCCAGACTGCGATTGGCTCGTATGCACACGCATTTCTCGCCCTATCTTTCTTTCTCCCGCGGCGCAACGATCATCGCGGCGCGATGACGCACGAGGGACAATCTCGCACCGGGGAGAGACGAAGAGAGAGAGAGAGAGAGAGAGAGAGAGAGAGAGAGAGAGAGAGAGAGGAGGAGGAGGAGGAGA
>NW_011967132.1:414828-464839 GCF_000949405.1 Vollenhovia emeryi
AGAGAGAGAGAGAGAGGGGGGGGGGAAGAGAGAGGGACACGGTTTCACATGCGTGCATATATTTCAGCATCGGCTCGAAGCCGAAATCAGCTAGCGGCGAAAGAAGCGCGGCGCGATACGAGCGAGTTTGAAAATAAATCCCCGTCTTGCGTACGGAGCGCGATGTGAAAATATGAAACGTAAATAAGCCGAATATGCAAAGTGCTTCGAAATCGGTCTGTTGAATGTTTCCCCATCTCTTTCATTTTCAGACCGACGCGAAAATTTTATACAAATAACCTCGCGTGCGTTCACGCAGGAAGATTTCCTCCCCGAACGAATCGTCTCGCGAATCATTTAATAAAAAAATGTGAAAAATTTTTTCCAGCCGGAATTATATCTCTCGCCGTGTGTACGTGCGCATAACCAGATAAGAGAACAAGTTGTTGCGCAACATTGTGATATTTCGCACATACGAGTATCAATAGTACGTAAAAAAAAAACGATTACAGCATCTCACTCTGTTGTCGTGTAACAAAGATTTCAAGCGTAAATTCAGGGAATTCTATAGACAGCCAATTAATCCTGAAAAGATTGCACTAATCTTTAAACATCTTATCTAACAACGTTAGGAATAAAGATATAACGACGTTACGTAAAGACGTAAAGGCAAGGAAGAGTGACGTTTCTTCTACCCTCTTTTTGATAATCTCAAAGAATGGCGACGTCGAATACGAATTTCCCTATAAGAAGACCGTGCGAAGAGACATTGCAAAACGCGAGACATCGCTGCGAATGTATTTTTACATTCGCTTCCGACGCGCGTAAGCAGTTTTAAATTATAATAATTACAGTTCATTGTGACTCGATTCCGCTTTCGGCGATATAAATCCGGCTTTTTTTTATACGTGGTTCTTCGACGTTAACAGTATTTAAAACGCATGGCGGCGCGGTGTTTAGCACCAAAAGGGTCAATAACTCCTCGCGCACGTACGAGTGCCAAATGGTGCCCGTTACAGAAAGCGCCGGTTACGCAATCGCGTTGTGTGTGCCGTCTAAACGGCCGCGGAGAACAAAACAGTCAGCTGATCGGTCATTCATGCCGCGCGAACGCAGACTACATCCGTCGCATACGCGAGCGACACGTCGACGGCCTTCCGCGTTATTTTGGTTATCGAGATGCAAGGGGGAAACCGCTGACCAAATTCTTGTACACCAATGCCCAGTAGGCATTACTTTATCTCATTTTATCTTCTCTTATCTTTATAATGCTCCAGCAAGGCCCAATGCCCAAACTAATGCCCCAAAAATGCCTAGTAATGCCCAGTAATGCCCCAAATCTGTACACCACCCTCAGCTTCTTCGTTACGCGATAATGCGATAAAAATGCAACAACACCCCCCCCTCTCTAAAAATCAATTAGCGAATTATCACTGAAACTTGCCAGCAAATCAGTGACTATTCATTGTTCTCGGTAATAATCCACTGATTGACTTTTAGGGAGCAATGAACGCCTGTCTGTCGCAAAGGATCGGTAAATATTTCGGGGAGAAGCTGCAGTGCATCAGAATTGATGTAGAAAGAAATTAACGAGATATGAATGTTGAGAGATCCAAATTAAATTACAAATGTA
This sequence comes from Vollenhovia emeryi, assembly GCF_000949405.1. NCBI lineage: Eukaryota > Metazoa > Arthropoda > Insecta > Hymenoptera > Formicidae > Vollenhovia > Vollenhovia emeryi. The sequence continues at coordinate 416,441 of NW_011967132.1, forward strand.
ATGTAAATTACAAACGTAACGTACACGTATATTATAGGATACCCTTGTTTGCTAAATTGCAAAGTTGCAACTTCGACGAAGGCGGCACGGCGCACTTACGTTTATATTAATATTTATATTAAATTAGGATCATATATTAGACATATGTTGGACATATAAGATCCGTATTCATATTCATATGTAGTCCGTGATTTATAGTTAAAGATCTGTTAAGTATTCAAGCTACTGTATATTCAAGTAAGATTACTTCGAATAAACTTTGAGCAGTGAAAGCGGAAATCTGAGCTCGCGCGGAGTTTCGTGCTGTCTGGGAAAATCGTGAAACTCGGTTGTAGCTTCAACGGGGGCTGCTAGGAATCGACTGTCAGGAGAGTTCGCTGAAATTTCAATGGAAATCGGAGCAAGTCGGTTGATATTCGCAAAAACAGCGCCGCGCCGGGACGAGGGAAGTTCGCGATATTTTCGAATGAAATTCGCGAAACGCGGAGTAAACAGGAACGTTGGGTGGGGAAAAAAAAATCGCCCGGATCCGCGCGTGCCATAGCTGAAGTTTTCGCGAAAAGATTACAAGAATATAATTATATATTTATCCTGCTCGGCGAAACTTGGAATTAAAACTTGGAATCTAAAACTTGGAATTAAAACTTCATTTAAAAGTCTCCAATTAAAACTTGGAATTAAAACTGACAAGCACAAGAGGGGGGAAGGGGGGAGGGGAAGAAGGGCGAAACGCCCACGATCACCGTGCTTTTCTGTTTCTTCGTCGAGTAATAACCCGCGCGGCTAACTACCGCGCAATCAGTGCGGTAGAGCGAAGAGCCCGCGAAGTTGACTCGCGCCACTCATATGTGGAAGGAACACGGTGTTCCCGACGAGCTCCCGTGACCCACTGTGTGTGTATCATTTACACAGGCAGTCATTCACGTCGGTCGAGAACGCGCAACGTTAATCCGGCGCGTACGGCAGAGAACCGTGGACGTAAATGGCGTCAGCGGGGCGGTCGAGTTTCTACGTTATTTCGGTCGTTACCCGCCATGCGAGTGTAACGTCACCGACGGCGTGTTTGCACGACGCTACCCCAACCGTGTCTCGTGGAAGCCGCGAGATCCGCGAAGGAATTGGGTTGACTCGACCGAAGTTAGACCGCGCGCTCGCGCGAATTAATAATGATAGCAGGTTGAATTAAGGCAAAGTTATTATTGCATTCGAATGGCGGGTGAGGGTGAGAAAGGAAATCAGATCGAGCAAGCGAGATCCACGTGCAATCGATAATTTTAACGTCCGCCCTGGATCAAGTGTCTACGTCCTTGAAGAACTTGCCGAAGAACTACGGAACTTGGCACGAACTTTGAGAGTGTCTACTGGGTCCCGGCAGGTTTGCGAACGAAAGTACGAAAGGAGCGGGATAACAAATGTAAGATTGATGCGTAAGGCTCATCATCCTCGGAATGGCTTTACAGGTGAAATTTATCATAATCACGCGCGAGGTTCTCCCTTTCTTTCCCCAACTAGTTCCTGCACTCTACCTGCTCGTACAGAACAGAGAGAGTGAGTGAGTGAGTGAGTGAGAGAGAGAGAGAGAGAGAGAGAGAGAGAGAAATATGTCGATACTATGTTATTATAAAATTTTCTAAAATATAATTTTTCTATGAGAAACTTCGCAAATAAAAAACGTCAGTAAAAAAGTTCACTAATTGTTTAATAATGTTTTAAAAAATTGCTTTCACTTGTCCCGCGCATTGTGTATCTCCCCCTTTGTGTGGTAATCCATAAATATGTGAAAATTAAAATTTCATTTCGCGGCAAAAAGCGAAATCCTTTTTGGAAACTATTTTGCCCGGTTACAATTCCTCTCGCGACCGGTCAGCCGGTGAAAAGCGGCGTAATTTGCAAAAAAAAAACAGCCGCAATTCGATATATTATAAATATAATCGTAACGAATGTAGTACGCAGTTTAACCAGCTTTTGCCTCTCGGGTTCTGCGCCACGCAAAGAACTCGGGGGGGGGGGGGGGAGAGGCTGCGGCATAATCGTCTTACACGCTGCACGATTCCCACGGGCGTCGCTTTGAAGCGTAAACGGCCGAAAAAACGCTGAAAAAGACAACAACTGGCCGCGAACAAAGCCGAATGCGCACCGCAACGATGTCTTTCCCCTCGCCCGTACCTTAGCCGATGCAAATGCACGTGCCCCCGCCATTTTTTCTTTCTTTTTTTCACATCGCGCGCGCGGTGCACCTCCGCGAGCACAAGCCAATGCGGCAAGTCTGGAGCAAGTTAATTTTCAAGCTACGTCGATGCACACTGCAGCCCCGGATCCTTTGATGCACTTTGATCCTTGACGCTGAAATATCGCTGTGCAAAAAGGGCGGATGGAACAGTAGTTTATCGATCGGGCGACAAGGTTAATGTATCGCCGGTGTCTACGCCCGTGTGTGCTCCAGCAAAATATTTATGACATTCATTTTCGAAAAAGGAACGCAACCGTACGCTTGTTACGCCGTGTGTGTAGACGGATGCGCGAGCGCGTATAATTGAAAATACGCTGTTACGAATTCCCTTTAAACCAAATACCCTCGATCGCGTTTGCTGTTTTTTGTTTTCCGCGACGTCTGTTGTTGTCGAATGCGATAAACGCCCGGTATCGTTCGCAAACAGGTAAAATTAATTATTGGGAGGCACGGGGAATTATAAACAATCTGATTTATCCTCCCGTCATTATTGCGTTTGATCGTGTTATTGATTTCGCGTCAATATCCCGTTCCTAGGACATTTCGGCGAATGCTGTTGCGTTCAATTGTTCTACCTGCTTTCGGAATTAATTTCATTTTATCCCGTCAAAAGTTGTAATCAACAAAGACGATGTACACGCTGCGTATTTCTTATTTTACTCGTGCCCTTTAAAAAATCATGTTTGTTACCTTCTTTGGTAACTTACCTTACAAGGGAACGGTCGGAAGTGTCCCTCACCGATTTCGATGCGCTTCGGATATGTTGTAGAGCATAAAAAAATATTAGACTCGTATTTTTTTAGCGGTTTTTCTCGATTTTTAGGGGGTGAAACAGCTCCTCGAAAATAACGGATTTTTTCCAGCTTTTATGAATATCTTCGAAACTACAAGGTTTATGAAAAAATGTTTTAGACAAACGTTTTGTTGTTTTTCATAGTTTTCACAATGGCGTAATCACATTTTTCAAAGAAGTCAAATTTTTAACTTTACCCCCAACCCGCCATTGTTTTTAAAAAATAAAAAATGTTTTCAACGCGGTAATTTAAGAGCATTAACTTTTGTCTAAAACGTTTTATTTTCGCAGATATTCATAAAAAATGCAAAAAAATCCGTTGTTTTCGAGGGGCTGTTTCATCCCCTAAACGTCGAGAAAAGCCGCTAAAAAATACGGGTATAATATTTTTGTATGCTCTACAACATATCCGAAACGCATCGAAATCGGTGAGGGACACTTCCGACCTACCGTTCCCCTGTTAGTCGATATAATTTTTGATCGAAGTAACGTATGAACTTTGTAAAATTGCCGAACCGTTCGTTCGCAGTGCCGGCTATCGAAGATGAGTAGTTTGCGAGGCCGAGCATCTGGCTACCAATCACCACGGCCATTTGGCAACACATGCGCCCGGACAAGATCACGCTAACCAGTACACGCTGCGAAGGGTTCGTAGGTTTTAACGCGGTCGGAAGATTGTCCGGCCCTCGAGTAACGGCCGGGGCCGCACGAGAAATCACGGCGGAGACAGGACGAAGCCAAAGAGCGCCGCAATTGCGGAGGGAGGAGGGTAGTTAAGACCTGATTTATTTGGCAATTTGGCGCGAGTTCCCGTAACCGCGGCTTTTCGAAAAGTTAGTGAATTCTTTCGGGTCACTTCTCAACTGGGACAGCCGCCAGACTATCGCGACGTTTCATCCGCTTATGGCACTTTGCGCGCTACTTGTTGTCGCGAGCAGGAAAGAATCGTCGAATTGCAGCCCACCGTCGACACACCTGCGGGACGTTCCACTCGGCTAAGATCTCTATGTTATCTCGAGGGGAAAAAAGGCTGAAGGACTGTAAATGAAACGGAACTATCTCCGGGACTGGTACGAAAAATTCTTGTAACGTAAAAATTAAGTGCAAAAGATCATCGAGTGCATTTTCGCCCTCTTTTTCCCCCTTGCCTCTCCTACCATATTGCTTTTTGCAATAGTGAAATACGACGTCGCAATACGCATCCGACCGATGCGATCGTCTCTCTCTCGTGACAAAAGGTTATTAAATGTCACGGGGTTTTCCTACGGTCGGAAAACTCGGGCGGGCAGGTAAACTACTCGCGGATCTTGTTATATATCACGAGCGGAATTGGGTTGGTCTAGAGAGGAACGATCGTCGGTATGGGAATAGAGAGAGAGCCGTGCGATGCCGATGCATATTTCACGGCGATCCTTAATTTCGCGGATCCCTCATACTCACCCATACAAATCGCTGCCCTTAAAGGGGAGAGGAACTTCTCCGCGGGCACTTCCGTCACCGACTCAACATTGAAAAACCTGGGGCGGAGGTAATCTTCGATTATAATTTCGCGTTTCAGCGGGAGATCATCCTTTATGTTCCGGGAAAGTTAAAGTTAAACGAGTCAGCGTTATGCAAATAAAAGCGGGCAACTTTTTCCACAGAGCGCAGCGGAGATTTCTCCGTGAAGGTAGATACGGCGCGGCGATGTAAACGAAAGCGAGAACGCGCGTTTGCAAGCGGACGACTTATCAGAAATTAATGTACCGAGCTCCATCGGCGAAAGAAACGTGATTAAACTTTCATGTAAAACTCGCAAGGTTCGCCGGAGCAGCGATTCGCAGTTGGAGAAAATGAGCCGCAAGAAGCTACGGCGAAGAAAGAAGCGGCGGATCAAAATCCCGTGGTACTTGGAACGATGCCACGTATTATCGATGATCGAGAGATCGAACCGACGAAAAGAGCGGAGCGGAGCGCGTCGGCCGGGTCCTCCGATCGCAGTCATAAATCGTCGGGCAAAAAATTCGCTGAGACGAACGACGCCGAAAAACGCCGACCGTGAAAGGGCGATCGCGCGAGAAATAATAATTCGGCAAAATGGAATCGCTATTAAATGCAGCTACAACAATTTTTCGCGGATTTATGGCTGGGGTGAGGCGAGACGTCGAATATTCCCTCCAGAGTATTCAGCGTTGAAGCGAGCTATAAATTTCGCTGCGTAATAAATTAGCGGGCCAACTTGTAAATTCTTCGATTTATTAATTGTGAGAGTGGAAAGAATCCCGCGCGTCACAGATATCGGCGAACCGAGCGCGAAACGCGCGCTTTCTCGATTCTGTCGAGGGGTGAACCAAGGAGGTAACCATTAGATAAAATGTTGTCCCACCGATTACACGATTTCATCTGATTGCAAATAATCTCATCTAATTGCAAATCATTTTCTCATATGCACGTTTAAAAATAAGTTAAGATTGTAGTATTCGGTCATATGTTTTTTTGCTACCCACTTTTCCCACTAGTCCAGCCGTGGTCTTAACGAAAAGTAATTTTATATTTACTGATTATTGTTCCAAATTTGCGCGCAAAGGTGTATCGACGTTTCAACTCGCTGTTGTTCTAACAGCAACTACTTCAGTCTTATTATACGTTCAAACCCTGGCTGAGATGATACTTTTTCGCAGTAAATTTAGAATAAAATATTTAGACACTAACACCCTGTCACGGTCCTTTATTCCTTCAAATTTATTGTTTATCTTCTTTTATCTCTTTAGAATCTTTATAGTGCCTCAGCAAGGCCAAATAACACCCACTGATGCCCAAAAATGCCTACACGGAGAGTTTTCTCTTAAATATTGTCCCAACAATCACATAATTTTACTAGTAAAATGTGCACCAAGTATAATTACTAGTGAACAGTATGGTAAAATTTCCAAAAGCTCTCATAAACTTCTTGGAAATGCCGCGTTGTCTCACGATTACATAATTTTCAGGATAAACTTTAAAGGAAAATTCTCTCCGCGTTGCGACGCCTGGTAATGCCCGAAATTTGTACGCCGCAATGCCCCCAGCGGTTTACCTCTCGGATTCTGTCTTCGAACGTACATTTCTTCCTCGCGACTGTCCCGAAGGCAGCGACGGGAAACGTAATGATCCCGCGGTCCTTCCTGCAATGCGCAAGATACACTCGTTCGCGCGGAACGACAAAGGCGACTAGCTCGCGCGACGGGATCGATAACCAATATCCAGAGAAACTGGATCTCCTCGCGTGGAGGACCCTCCTTTTCGCGTACAGGTAGGTTATACCTGCGGCAAACCTTCTCGTTGCCTTGCCCGCGCACGTACGATATTATAGGCGTGCATTAGCCGCGCGACGGATATACTTGCACCCCGTCATCATAATCCGATGCACGCGGAGCGCGCGTAGGCGTTCCATTTTCGTAACTTTGCATACATCGCACACGCTCCGCGCGAGCGATTTTTAACGCGCGATCGAGCCGGCGCGCCGAACTCGCGTCAGGAATTGCGCCGCGCACGGAGAAACCGTAATTTTACTCGCTGTTGCAGCGGCGGTAGAGGATAACGACCCTATCAGCGACGGGATACTTAATTAGAGAATCGCGCACGTGAATAAATCTCTCGCGAGAAAATACACGAACCTAATTGGCGACGGATAACATCTCTCGTAACTTGGAATCGATGTCGCTCGCCGCGCTACCCGCCTGGCAAGAAAGGGGGGCCCGGGATCACCCGCAATAAATTAAAGGCGCGTGGAAGAAAGGGTAAAAGGAAGCACGGTTTCGCGATAATCGAGGGAGGGCTGGAAAGAGACCGCGCTCGGGGCCGTATTTTATGACGAGGCGAACGAAGGCATAACGCGAGGAGGCAGAGAGAAGCGAGAAAGAGGTGGGCCGGAAGGGCCGAGCGAGCAAAAAGGGACCGCGGTGTAATTATACGGGTGCGATGATACCCGCGGTACGAAAGGTCTGCTCGAAAAGCAAAAGTAATCGGCCGAATCGATAAGCGGACGTGGAAACTCTCTCCCTCCGCGGCGACCGTATCGCGCTCCACGCTTTTTCCTCGCGCCTTCCCTTTTGTTCACTCCTCTCTCCTTCCCTCCCACCCCCCGCCTCGCGCGACTCTGTATTCTGAATTCAATCCGGTGTACGGACCGAGAAAATTCCGGTCATATTCGCGCCGAACGGCTTCGCGTTCCGCCCTGAAAGCGAAACCTCTTAATACCGCGCGGAGGTGAGAGGTCGCCGAGGATTTTTCGCCGATTTTTTTAATTAAATGCGAGTCCTGAACATAGGGCGGTTCGATGGCATTATTAGTTTTGTTATTCTCGACTAGCGAATGACAACCAGACTAATGGAAACGTCAAAGGACACGCTGCAGCGTCGAATTCTCCCCGAACTCGGTTTTTTTTGTTTTTCGAGCAAGGAAATCGACGAATTATTTTAGGCAAGACTTTCAAGATGCACTTCCACCGCCGACCGCGCTTGTGCACGATTTCGCGCACGATATCGCGATAATTGATATCGTTTTACAATATTACATGCGTTTTACAATATGAAAACCCACTTTGCTGCGAAAATATTTCGAGTTGCGAGAAAAATTATTTCAAAACGGGGGAAAATTTTTTTTTTTTTTTCGATGAAACTACGTTCCGACCGTTTCAATTTTATCTATACCGTTAGCACGATATTAATACGCACACTTACAAAAAACAACGCTTTGTTTTTTCCCCCCCCCCCCAAATTATATCTCGATCGTGAAATATAAGGGAATTTTGACAACGGAAAATCTGACGATAATTAAACCACCAAATTTCCGGATTTCGCCGAAGGCAGTTCTCCATTTCCGCATGTCGGCAGACGGCTGACCCATTCCCTCCCTCCTACCCCCTTCCCCTTGAACCGTGATTAACGAAATCACGATGCCGTTCATTAGGAAGATCCGGCGAAACTATTTCTCTGAGGTTTCGTGCCGCCCGGTGGCTGCACCGGGGATTTCATCGTGATGCAGTTTCGAGCTCACCCCCCCGGGCGACTGCAGCAACGGAGAAACGAGCGGACAATGCACACGTAGTTTCGTGCTCTCCGATTCTGCGACCGCGGTTCCAAAGGGACTGTTTAAGTCCCGTCATTAAGCTCGTAAGCACGGTTCTAATGCCAGGACACAAAGACGGGAAACGTACAACAGAAACCAAAGCGGGGAGAGCAAGCTGACGGTACAGCCCGGGGAAATCAGGAAACTACGTCGCGCACGTGCATAATTGGCTGCATCGTCGCTGTAATCTTTTATTACGAGTCAAAGTGGAAGGAGACCGAAATTTGATAGCAAGTGTCCTCCGTCCCGAGGACAAATCTCGATCCCCTGTCCAAAACGAAAGAACAAAGATACTCTTCTCCATCCTGATATATCAAGGAGTCCGCCCGTAGCGACACTTGAAAAGTTAAACGTGCGTACATTTGATCTCGACTTCATTTCCGCTACTGTTTTCCCGAGCTGTTATTCAAAATTGCACTAGAAACGGCGCGGCTTAAGTGCGAATAAAGTGTCGGTTGCCCTAAGATTGGAGAAGACGGTCGCGCGCTGATGGTAAATCATGGTCGTTAGAGGCGCCCAGTCGGGTCTGTTAACAATGCAACAACAACCGTTAACTCGAAATACGTGTTACAAAGTAGGTTAACTGTGGTGGATAGTGCAGCTCGTGTATATACGCGGTCGACATCCTCGCGTTTCCAGATAACCAAAACGATACACAATATCTGAATGTTCCTAATTATAACGACTATTTCTCCGTGCGCAACGACGACCTTCCGATAAGAGGACCGTTTTACGGGCGGCACAGATAAGAGCCATCATGGTGACGCTTCGTTCCGATAAAAATGGTAAGCAGATGCAAGCCCGGCAAAGAGAGAGACAGAGAGACTCGTGTTTTTCGCACCGGATAATTAATATGTCGAGCGTAACATATACATTTAAGCGACCGCTTTATTATTTTGCCTATTTTCGTAACGAGCCATTAAGCTGAATTATCGAACGAGATAACCGCCCGATTGTATTTGCCGCATTAATGGACCCATTAAGGAGATTCGATATTAAAACTATTTCCCGGTAAAATTACACGACGGTCAAATGACTCAGAGCCGCCAAATTATCCCGCGGTGCAATTACCACCGTTGGCTGGCCGACTGGCTCTCTCTCTCCCCTCTCTCTCTCTCTCTCGATTAGGTTTCTGTTAGAATTCCGCTAAGTTCGGGCGAGCTAGGGCTCCGTTAGAGAAGTGGGTTACAACAAAGTTACTCTCAATTAAATCTGGCACGATTTTCAGTAGCGCGGGAGAGCCTCGGCTAAATTGAATTCTATGTTTGAACATTAGTCGTCTTATACGTGCTCTTAATTAACGCTTGTAGTCGATGTAACTTCCAGCGCGGGATAAAGAGACGCCCTAATGACGGGGCACGTGCTTAGATCGTGTTATTAAATTGAAGCTACTCCAATTATACGAGATATCTGATCTAATAAAATGCCGGAAGCAAACATCTCGGAGGGTCGCGCGTTTGAAAATAATGTTTTAAATAGTGTATTAAAAACGTACAGGCAGAAAAGAGACATCGTTTGCATTCACTCAATCAATACCTTTTTAAAAGCGATATCCGCGATGTTATACAATGGTGCGTTAAAAACAGATGTTCGCTACCGTAGCTAATCACGATTTGCTAAAAACGCTTTGCTGCCATAACTATTAATTTCTACGCCACAGCAAACGGTTTGCCGCCGGCGCATCTACTGCAATAGGCACAGTAGCAAAATATTAGCTGTCGCAACCAAATATTTGCTGTCCATATTTTACAACTGAAATTTAGTTACCGCACTTTTATTTTCCCCCGCGTGCTACGCGCGCCGAGCTTTTAGCGAAAGATTTTCCGTCCGACGGTGAAAATCACTTGCGACGTGGCGCATCGTTCCCGGATGGAAAATCGAAAGTGTGTACCGCATTACCCCAAAAGTCACCCCCGTCGCCGTTGCACGACGAGCGCAACACGAACATCCTCGCCGGGTGCCGGCTCTTCCAACCGCGTTCGCCTCGAAATGGTAGCTTTGTGGCGTGACTCGCGGCTGTAAATCAGTATCCGCACCCGCCCTACGGCGTAACCGCCATCGTAATCCCTTCACCCCGGAACGTTATAAATGCCGCCGTACTTCCTATGCACGCCGCGCGCAATAACGTGACGTCGACGGACGGCGTCGCGGCGCGTCGTTTCGTCGTCAACGTTAGCCTGGCACATTTGATTCCGAGCTCGGAGAGCGAATTTCCCCACTCGAGGGCCAAACGTCACTCCCCACTGCGTTCTTCTAATCGTTCAGTTTCGAATCGAGCGGCAATCGGTCTTGAAATTTTATCGAACCGACGTTTCGGCGATAATGTGTAGTATTTCTGCGCGCCGATTTTTCTCACGCGCGACGGTTCACGGCGCGACTCCACGAGGCTTCGCGAGCGGGGGAATTCGCGGCGTTCCGCCGTCACGTCACGTAAGTTTTCGAGCCGGGTAAATGCATCCTCGCGAATATGACGTCTTCCTCGGACGCGCGGCGCCCTCGCCGCGGAAAGCTGATACGCGTCCGTGGCGTGCGCGCGGCTTCATCGTCGATTATATTTTTCTCCATTCTATTCCGCGCCGGTATTACGGGCGTTACGCTCCACTGTAATTTCTGTGTGCACCGCTTTATTTATGACCCGGACCGCGCGGCCGCCGACTGCACGACCTTAGCGCACGCAGAGGCAGAAGAAGGGAGAGAGACAAAGGGAGAGAAAGAGAGGGTGGAGAAACCGTTTCGCTGTCCCTGTTCAACGCCGGCAATAAAGATGTTACTTCCTCCGCCTAACAAATACTTATTTACATCCTGCTACATTTTTCATCCTACCGCCTTCGACTAGCGCGCCTTTTTGCACGTAACGATTTCACCGTCGTCGTGCGGGGAATCAGAAATGAATCCACCATCTTGCCGCTACATGATCCCGCTGTCTGTCGACTTGCAAGCGTTTCGAGATGCTACGCGCGATACGGTGGATCGAGATATTTATTAAGTAATTCAATACGCCGAGTTATGCGTGGCTGTCTGTATTCGATTTTGGCCGACTTGCTGAGTAAAACCGTCTCGTCCATACGTGATCGATCCCTCTTCCGCAGGAGAAAGAAAAGTCTTCACGTGAGAGAAGTGTATCCCGAAAATTGCATCTCTATTGTCGCAAATCGCGATTTATGATCTCGAAGACCCTGCCACTTTCCGGTAAAATTTGCTGTCCGGTTATTGCACGTTCAGCAGGCGCATATAAATTTTACGCGCAATCAAACGAAGAGATTGAAAATCGACCATCTCGCCAATAATTTAATAAATTACTCGAAACCACCGGCGATTTCAAAGATGACATTTTTTCCGCTAATTTGTAACTCGCCAACTACTTTCTGAACGCTCTACGTGCTCGCTTTCAAGTACGTAATCTCATCGTCGACTTTTAGATGCCCGCGCTTTCTGCAACGTTTGCAAAGGGTGGGGAAAAAAAGGGACACTCAAACTTTGACCTTAACTAAGGTAACTTCATCCAGCGATTAAACCGTTGTCGGAGGCAGAGAGTAAAGCTCGCGTTAAGTATTAAAGCTCCTTTAAAATTATGATTCCTTCCTGTACCCTCTCTTTGTAAATAGCTCGACGAAACTCTCGTAATATAACCTCGCTTAAATTTCCACCCTCCATAGAAATTTCATTTTGACGAGCGCGAAACAAGGGTAAAGTACGGAAGTGCACGATATTATGCGCGACCACGGGATGCATCTCAATAAGGATTGTGTACCTATCCACCTAATCACGATAATCCAGCTTGACATTATTGAAAATTCTTTGGCTGTCTCATACACAGAAATGTCTTATCAACGTGGCTTACCTATTTAATCACAATGAGCCAGCTTGCTTTTGTTGAAAAGTCTGCAATATGTGAAAGCGACTTACGTGTTGTACGAAAGATTTAATAACGTTTCGAAAGAGGAAAAGAGAAAGAGAGATTTAGAGATTATCAAAATGGGAGAAGAAATTGCAGCTTTTTGCCGTACAAACAGAATAAAAATCGTATCGCTCAGTCCGAAGAAGATGTAACTTTGCAGAGGCACGACACGACGATGCTAATACAACTTTCAAACGGCCCACCTCATCGAGTATCGAATATTGTGCCAATATATCGGCCGATATCTCTACGTTTCATAACGTGAGGATTGTTCGCCGCGCCGCGCCGCCCGAACACGGACGGCGGGTTCGTGTCTCCGTGGTAACGTGGCGAATGAGGTGGACGAGATCGTGATCGACATTGTCGTCGCGCGGGCGAGAGGAGAGAAAAATGGAAAATCGTCGTCACGCAAAGCACACCTTCCGTTTCGACGCTGACAATGGGCAGCCTCCGGACGTTCCTTTTTTTTCCCCTCTACGTCGATACGCGTCGGCCGTGCACGAAGATAAATCGCGTCGATTATTACTGGCGGCGAATTCGAAAAGCTGCCGGCGTTTTTCGAGCCGCTGCATTGGCCTACGAACGACCGGGAGTTTTATCTTGGGGTCATCGGCGAGGTTCAAAGAAATAAATCGATTTAATATCGTCCGACACGAAGTGAGAAAGAAATGTCTGTTATATGAAACGCATTTTTCAATAACGTCGTTAATGTCATTTGTGCGAGAATATGTAAAATTTCATGCAAATATTATGTATAATATACCATAAATTTTCATTATTCGCCATTTTAGCTATTTAGATAAAATTCGGACGGGGTCTACAATGAAACCCTATGACGGATCTATTACTAAAGGTGTGACATTTTTGTGTTATTTTTTGGCACATTTTGCGTTTTGTTTTTCCAAATTTTGTGTTATTTTGATAATGTTTTTGATAATTTCGTGGTCAGAGGTGGGCAGGGCTTCGATAAGACGACTTAATGTTAACGTTGATGTTAGAAACGTTTACTAGGGAAAAATGCGATTTTTGGCGTTATTTGGACGCTATTTTGCGTGTTGAGGGTCATTTTGCGTCTTAAAAACGTGTTAAAACGAAGTTGGGGACTCCAAAATGTAAAAAATGACATTAGAGACGTTCCTGAGACATTTTGCGATATTTTGCACATAAAGATAACGTCAAAATGTCACACCTCTATCTATTATAATATGAGAATCAGAATGAATTCACGTTATCGAGAAGAATTTGATTTTTTTAAAAGACTTCTCGATTTTTATTTATTTCTTACGCGTGTAACACCCGACGGCTAGTGTTCGACTGACTTTTGCTGGCTCTCTCTTAAAAATACATAAATATACACGTAGGCGTAGAATAATCGCTCATCGCATCAAAGTAACCGGTTGCCGTTAATTAAAATTCATACATTCATACCGTTTCGATACAAAGGCAAAGATAAAGAGAGAGAGAGAGCCTCAAAGAGTTAAATCTACAATCGATATAATCTCTTTAACTCCGTTCTCTATCGCGAGCGCAAAGTGGTCAAAGAAATTTCGTTATATCTGTTTACTGAGATGTAACTAAAGCGATGAATAAGTAATCTACTATTCTGAATAGCGGCGCGCTATTTCTATGAGGCCGAAACGCATTCCGCGATCTACGAGCGTGAAATCGCGAAACACAGGACGATTTCGCGCGATTTCCACTCGCGCGGATCGTCGAGGATTGAATTTAATTCTATTTCATTGCGCACTCCACAAATCTACGGACAAGTAGACTTGATTCCTGGGCTCCGGTCGTAACCGCGCGCTGACAATCTGACGGATGCATTATCGATGCGCCGATGAAAATGCATCGCCCGAATATAAATCGCGGTTGCGACTCGCCACAAAGCCGTCGGGTGCTTCCGTCCCGTCCATTTTTATCCATTTCCAGTTCGGAGCGAAGAAAAATCGCGCGACGCCGCTCGAATACGAAGAATCGTACGTTATGCTCTATTTCAACGGTAAACATACGGTCGCCCTCCGCGGCGATAAAATTTGTGCTTCAGATGATATAAGGGAAAATACAAAAAAAATAATGTGCCCTCACGGAAAAGCATCTCTTTATGCGTAACAATCGTAACGCGCGCATTTAGTGAATACGACGATCTTTCTTGCCGAAAGATAAGCGTCAAGGCTCTAAGATTTAATAATCTGCTATTTCCAGGGTTCCATTTTAAAGTTGGCTTGTTATTGTCGAGCAATAATGCTTCCACGTTTATACAGACGTGTGAAACAATCGTTTAAATTATTTCATAAGCTACTAACAATAATTGTATTTCGATCTTGTGTCTTTTAAACAGCGCGGTTTTATTCATGGCGCATTAATTGTCCCAAGTTTCAGTCTTATCTCAAGAATGATTTATTTATCATTTTTCACTTTTACATTCCCTCGACAAAATATTATTCTCCGTTATTAACCACTTCTATCAATTATGACGCCATATTTAGCTGCAACTCATTTATTTACCAACGTTAGCTACGTAGGAAAAAGAAGAAGCGGACTTGATTAATTCCCGCGGGTTTCGGCCCGTGCTAATTACGCTAAGTGAGTAGAACAAGTGGGAAAGAAGAGCTAAAAGTAACTACGGAGGAAATATGCTTTGCCAGAGCGAAACGGGGACAAGAAACACAAGCTTGTATCTTCCGCAGAAGGAAACTATAAAGTTATAATAATAAAACTATTGTATTGTATGATAAAATAATAGCATACGAAATACGTCGAGTCGCGCTCACAAGGTGAAAAATATCGACGATTGTACACGATACACCTCTAAATAATACTACGTTTACTCGCGATAAATATTTTCACGCGCAATCATAATTTTAACGGTACAGCAAATTATAATTCAACGGCGAGAGATAATTCAATATACGTTTCTCAGGTAGTTATTTTTTAAGAAAAGCAATTTCGCAAGCACTTTTTCAAATCAAAATAATTCTCTACGGCGAAAAATAAAAAATAAAAAACGGATACTCGCATATTCAATAAATATTTTATCTGCAATATAATTTGTTTAAAAAAATATAATAGAAATCCATATTCGCGAGCTATTTTTGTACTCATTCAATAAATGTTTTAACTTTTAACACGCTCGCACTTTCGGGGGGATTGCTCGCAAGTAAACTCTCCCGCCTGAAATTGCAAAAGAAATTCGCGCGAAAGTAAATTCAACAACGAGATAACGACGTATGTACGCGGTTATAGACGTGTGGTCGAAGGAGACGCCGAGGCGTGCGTGCGCGATAGCACGGCACCGACGACGTTAGAATTGTACTTAAAACGGCCGCGCGCGCGCGCGCGAATGAACCCTCCGGTACGGGCGAGCCGAGACGGCCGTGCTTTACGAGCGGAAGAATGTAACTTTTCATTTAGCGTCCATTTCATTTCATAAAGTGTAACGAGTTCCGCTGAGTTACGCGCGCCCGTGCGAGATCCGCTCGTAACTCTTCCTTCTCGAAACTGAAACGAAGTGTACGTATCGCGATACAGCGCCGGCCGCGAGAGTTTTAGCGAGTCGGACGGAGCGGACAATTTCTCACGATTTTTCCCCGAATGACGAAAATCGCACGATCGCCGACTCGGCCCGGTCGCGGGATAAATCACTTTCAGATGCGAGTAAATATCGCTTAACTCGGAGATAAATCGGAGAGCTGTCCGGAGGTGACCGCGAGGTAACAGGAGATGCGACCAGCCAGCCACGTGCAAAAGCGGGGTCTAATCTGTTTCCTTTTAGATTTGTATTGAATAGTCCGCAGATTGTTATCTCGCAAGTGTCGCGCACATTATTTACTTTCATTAATGGCCGTGTATGTCCGGATTATACGCGTCGTCTACGCAAATGCATCGTATTACCGTGCGAAGCTTGTTCATAATCAACCGAGGCTTCTAGACAAGCAGCGTCCATTATAATCGTTTCTACTCCCGTCCAAGATAACTCGATCCATTGCCACCGCAGAACGGAGCCGCGCGATGCATGTTATAAATTCACGACCACCGATATTCGCGCGTACCTCCTTGTATCTCTATACAGAGTGTTATGTTATACCCGCCTCACCTCTTACGGATAGAACGGACTGGACTGATTGTGAGTCGAAAAGTCCTCTGCCATTTTGCAATTTTTGCAATAGTTAACGAGTTATTAATTATTCAAAATCACTGTCTTAGCCCGGCTTACCGCGATTGGCGTTGCTAGGCGCGCGAGGAATTGTTTATTAATCGCGGTAGGCCGGGCTAAGACAGCGATTTTTAATAATTAATAACTCGTTAACTATTGCGAAAATTGCAAAATGGCAGAGGACTTTTCGACTCCAGTCGCTTCGAGTCCGCGCTATCCGTAAGAGGTGAGGCAGGTATTGCATAATACCCTGTATATCTTTCAAGCGAAACTGCAGATCTACACCGTCGTCCTGCGCCGTCGACATATTATTACGACGGCCAGACGCACGAATTATTAACCAATAAACTGTTTGTTAGCGAACCGAACAGCTAGTCGGATCGATCGGGAATGAAACTTTCATCGGCAACAGCAATCCGCGAGAGAAGCAAGTGCAACCAGAAACGGAACGGCAAACTCCGCGAAATAATCTTCCTTCTCTCGTGTCCGGAACTTTTTTTATTAGAGTTAAAACTTTGGAGTAGAGCACGAGGATTAAGATTAAGGGCTCGCCAAGTCATTCCGGCCAATGCGGGAGCGCGCGCACGGAATCGATTATTTACGGGACGAACGTTATCATACGGATATCGAGTCTCACGCGACCGCACGCCGCAATATCTGGATTGAAATCGAATTAAGGATTTCGCAGAGAGAGAGAGGCAACCAGAAGATTTATCGGAGAGCTTCACCGCGCGGAAGGTTCGTGCTACGTTAACTAGCGTAACCCATGCCAAGTTTGTCACCGCTGCACTGGGATAATTGACCCCCGTAGCAGCTTCTTCGTTATTTCATTCGTTCTGCCAAATTCGAAAGCGCAGTCGGAATATACACCGGAGCTCTTTTAAAAGGATTAACAATTGTAGAAATTTTCGGGAAAAGAAACGGAGAACGTTTCATCAGTTATAGCGAAATTTTCAAATCGTGACAGTTTGTGGAAGTTGAAAATAGTATCAAGGCTGAAATCTTACAATATCAATTAACTGACGACTAAGAGAGATAAAGCGAAACGCGATTCCGCGAACCGGCCTTCACCGGGTTCCGCCTGTCTAAGGTCTCGAGTAGGAACTCGCAAGTTGTGGACGCCAGCTACGGATAAGGCCGCACCACCTATTTCGCAAAATCGGGCGGACTCCGGCGAAACCGGGCTCTCAAGCTTTGCCGACTAAAGCCAACGGCACACGATACTATTTTTCCTACTGGATTGCTTGGGAGAGCCAATAAGAATGCAGAGTTTTAGACGAGGGGGAAACCGCTGACCAAAATCTTGTACAGCAATGCCCACTAATGCCCAGTGGGCATTGCTTTATCTTATTATATCTTATTTATCTTGTTTTATCTTTATGATGCCCCGACAAGACCTAATGCCCGAACTAATGCCCAAAAAATCTGTACACCACAATGCCCTCAGCGGTTTCCCCCTCGATTTTAGATGACTTAAGGCTGCATCCTGATTGGCTCTCGTAAGCAATCCAGCAGGAAAAATAGTATCGTGTACCGTTGGCTTAATTCAACCGCGCTAACCGTTGGTAGAGGGGCGTGGTCCACGAAGTGGGCTATGACCAGGAGACGAAAACGGCACGGGAACGATAATTAGTTGAATGTTAAAATGTTTTTTTCACAGTGAGAGATCTGGTACGCCTGAATAAGATTGCGAAAACATTTGCGTTAAAGTATTGATAAAACGTTATCTCCAAAATTAGCCAGAGATTAATTGGCGTAGGTGTATCTACCGACGTTTAATGGCGCTTCATTAATGGCTCACTCGTGAAATTTTTATAATAACCTCTAGTTAGCGGAAAATTACCCCTCGGCTTACCTTTCAAAAGCTTTTCCCGGCTTGCAATTTAAAAAAATGTTTCCTTTCGATATGCAGTCGCTAAATTAAAAGGTACGGTTTGGGCCTTATTAAAGCATCAAAGCAAGGAGAACGGGGGGGAGAAAAAACGTAAAATAAAAGCGTGAAAGTGTGTAAGACGCCGAGAACGATAGCGGTCGCGCTAAA
Source organism: Vollenhovia emeryi (assembly GCF_000949405.1). NCBI lineage: Eukaryota > Metazoa > Arthropoda > Insecta > Hymenoptera > Formicidae > Vollenhovia > Vollenhovia emeryi. The sequence continues at coordinate 434,644 of NW_011967132.1, forward strand.
AGCTTTTTAATTACAGAGAGTGTAAACCACTGAGAATGATTATGCGATCGACGTCTAAAAGCATATTCCTGCGGTCGTTGACCTGGTAAGATGACCGTATATAAAATTTGCAGACGCTGTATTTGCAACGAGCATTCGGTTGAATCAACTATGCGCGTTTAACTGATCTTTCCGTCTCTTTCATTGTACGAGAAACGCGGTTGTTACATTTTTCAATATTTAAATCCCTCGCCGTGATAATAAACCGTAAGCATGAACGGTGCAATGTCGGTATTTTAACCATATTAATTATCGAATATTCAACATTATTTTAATTGCGCGATTAATTATTATTAATTGGCGCTTTCCGCCATGTGTTAAACGCAACCGCTTTGCGAAGACAAGTTGGATTTCGGATAAATACGAGGAGAAACGGCGCGAGAGCCCGCGGAATTGAATGGCGGCATCGAGAGGGCCGTACGTTACGTCGTTCGGGCGCGTAATGTATCAAAAAGTAATCAGCGCGGAGCCTGAAATTCTTACGAGGAACTTCCTCCAGGAGCGAGGAATTGCAGGATGGAAAAATGGACGTGCCTCGGCGCGCATCGCGTGGATTACGGATACGGTTATTATTTCGCGTGCCGCCCGTACGCGCGCTAAGTCGGCGAAATCGAAAATCAATCCGCGCGCCCTCGGGGACAACGGACGTGGACGTGATTCCGAGGGAAAACTGCGCGAAGGCGGGAAACAAACGGACATAACGACAGGACGATCCAATTATTGCGTATACAGGGGGCGAGCGGGCGCTTGCCCGCCGATAATTTTCATTTGTGCCAAGTGTCCGCGCGGGCAACATTTTCACCCCGTTCAACGCCGACAATCCATAGAATTAACCGCAATTCTCGCGAAGCTCCTCCATCAACGTCCGTCTCTCTCGCGCGCGCGCGTTCGCGTGAAACAATTCTATAATGACGGAACTAAGAAGGCGCGGTGAAAATCGCGCGTCGAAAAATCTAGGTGACTCTACTCAATCGGACCGAACGAGCCAGATAATTATCCGCTGACGGGGCACGCGCTATTTAAATAAAATCGGGACGACTCTCGAGCGGTAGACACATGTCGATAAATTTATACACAGTTTCCGGGTGACATAATGAAGAATGGCACGGAGAAGCCTGCGGCGGGGGCCCAAGTTAAATAAAAAGCAGTTCGCGGCACCTGTTTCTTGCGCGCGCGATTATAAAAAATGGATCAACGTCGAGAATCTAAATGAGGCGTTCAGCGTTACGGTCCGTAAATCAACTCCGCAATTTATATGCCTCACTTCAGACGTCGTATTTAAAAGCGGATCTTACACGCGGCTCGGAGCGGCCTCGGGAAGAAGCGGGCGGCATGCCCGCAAATTCGATCGCCGACGAGCGGCGGCGACGGGATAATGAGAATACGAGTGACAATCGGTCTCTGGCCGACGGATGCGGTCGGAAACGAGCAATTGGTCACGGTCGTTAGTAAGCCGTTAGGCACGATATGTTCGCGACGATGCATCCGCCCCCGTCCCGTCATCGGCGCCCTCCGTCGGCACTCGCCCTCGCCCACGGAAGCGCTTTCTGCGTCCCTCTGCTTCTCCCCCCCCCCACTCGCCCCCGTCACGCGCTGCAATTTGCAATTTCATTTCCCCGAATTTCGCTCATCAGACGCGAATTCTACCCCCGTCGGGATTATATCCGGGCGATCTAAGACGAAAGGGGAGGCGGAATGGAAAAAAAAAGGAAGAACGCACCTTAATGACCCGCCGCGGCCCGCAACGTTACGATTTATTGTCTCTCGCGGCAGGGGCGCGCGCGCACGCCGCTACGAAACGGCCACGAGTATTTAGCCTCCCCGGTCTCGGAAGAGGTCCGCGTTCCGGCCCGCTCTTAACCGTTCGTGGTAATAACGCTCCCGGAGATACCGCACAGCGCCACGCGCTGCTTCAGGGTCTCGAGTGGATTCGGAGGAGAAATTATTTCGCGCCACCGCAGCGCGGCGACAGGCCGAGAGTCGGCCGGGGGTCATCCGACTAGATAACTCGAGGTCGGAGAAACTCGCATAGGGGGGGAGGGGGGGATACCCGGAGAGGGTAACGCTTGGAAGATGAAGAGGTGATTAACCCGTAACAAGCCGCTCCCTGGGCAGCGAGCCGAAATGATCAGCGTGAGATGATGCGCGCTCGCGTTAAGCCTAGATTCATGAACCATTAAGAGCCATTGTGCATGAGCGTTTCGCCAGAAGATTAAATCTACGTTAGCCGTTTTCTTTATTAAGTCTCTCGCGACGCGATAAACGCGTTTGCCGCGAAACAAGCCTCACCGGGACGTTAAGGGGATCCTAAAAAGCCTAACAAAGAATGTCGATAAAACAGACGGCTTTAGGATCCCCTTAACAGCTGATTATTAAGTCGCTAGAAAGTAGTTTTTCCCTCAAATTAGCGGAATGCAGAATTAATTCGACCAATCTTCGCTCGATTCTCCAACGTGTGTACGAAGCATCCTCGGTATCGCTAAATAATGGAATCTTGGAGTAGCCTAAGATACGTTTGTGTATTCAGGGTTGAGTAACCCGGCGCTACAGCTGAGTTACAGCCGGATATCCAGCTTGTGCGTGCAACGCGATGCTCGACGACCGCGAAAAAAGGTCGCCGCACCGCGCCTCGCGGAAAAATGTGAGCCACTTGGCATGTCGTTCGAGTAACGTTACGGCGGTTATCCCCGAGTACGGTTCTTTGTTCACGTAACGCGATGGATGCATTATTTTCTACGGTGCGGTGCATCCACGGCCGACTGCGCTTTCGGGTCGACCGTTCGGCGACGATCAGCTTCATTGACAATTTCCAAGATTTTAGCGAACATGAACTCAAGAAGAAGGTAATCAATTTAATGGCACGAAATTATGTTATAAAAGTTGACGGGAACGCTGATTGGAAGACGTCGCGGAAAGTGGGTTTTACTTAAGGCAACAGTATCCCAATTAAACGACACGACGTTTCGTGGCTCATAAATCATAAAATAAATCTTTGTGCAATAGTTTTTCGGAAACACGCAAGTGCGGACGAAATAAGTTTGTGGAATTTTGCAAAATTTCATACATTATTGTTAAAAGCTAGAAATAAGAAAAAGTAATTTACGAGAAAAAAGGTAAATTCATTAAGACGTCACTTCATTTATTCATGTTTGAGTTGAATTTTTCCGTGTTATTTTCTATTTAAGAGCTCGACACTGCAAATGAAAATTGAAGACCGAAAAAATGTGCACGTATATATATACATATTTTATATGCGTTATAAATATACAGTTTAATTATAACGGTAAAATTTCCTACTTTAGTAAGAAGATCGTACTAAGGATGGTGCTTGTAACATCAAGAATGCTCTCGACATAGCCCGCAGGATCTTAACTCGGTGCATGGCCGGTCTTACGATCTTCCGCGGATATACCATGTACGTATACATGCAGTCGGTAAATACAATTCTGGGCGTTTCCACCTCTTACTCTGGAGAGCGACTCGAGGCCGACACGACCGCAGGCCCTTTTCTCACGATCCCGTCTCGCAAGGCGAAAGCCTTTATGGAAACACGGGTTGCGCAAGCGAGAACGAGCGCGCAACAAACGTCGAGTCACAAACGAACCCGTCCGCTGTACCAAAGCGCGATAGTTACGAAAGGCATCGTAAACTATATTACATCCCCGGAGCATTCAATATGGCATTACAGAAATTACGGGTAAATTGTCTGATATTCGTTTTGGCGCGGCGCCAAGTTCGCCGCGTCGAAACGAAGTCAGAACACGAGTCGAACAAACCGCTTCAAGGTACAATTCGCGGGAGGGAAAGAGAAAGAGAGTGGGAGAGATCCTGCAAACTGTGTTACAGCGTTCCGAGGATACTTCGAATTTTGCATCAAGTGGATTATGTCGGTTTTGTGTTTCCATTTCTGAGGTGAAACAAACAGCGAGATGTATCCTTAGCAACTTAGCAACTTAGCAACTTATCAATTTACTATTACTAAACTTGATTTAACTTTCTTACGCGGTTTTCTCCATATTAATATCTCGAAAACATTTGCATGTAACTGGCTTAACAAGCGATATATTTTATTAATAGCAAGACTCGGTCGTCACAAATGTGCTCTACGCATATTAATTCTAAATAACGTCAAGAATGATTTGACGCCAGTCTGCACGGCTAACAATAATCAAGTTTTCAATCGGCCACAACTGGCAACGTGTTTTTAACACAGAAAATTTATTGCGAAAATTTTACACGCCTCAGTGGTCGAATTGTCGAGACGCCCGCCTAGAGTGTAGAGAGGTCCAAGGTTCAAGCCCTGGCTGAGGTAATATTTTACGCAATAAATTTTCTGTGTTAAAAACACGTTGCCAGTTATGGTCGATTTTAAGCGTAATTATTGTTAATTCTAACTGTGAAGATTTTCCGTTCCTTTTATTTCTTTCCCCCCTATCCGTTATTGTGCGCTCATTTTCATTTGTTCACCCGTTCGTATGATTTTTCCGCTAAATACTCGCGATATACTTCGGTAAAGATGTATTTCCAACAAACAGCTGTTTCTCCGGTTTTTCTCTCATTATCTCGTCATTATGCGAGCGAGCGGATTAATTATATTAATAAATTATATTAAAAGGCGTCACGCCCTATCGCGACTTGGTTCGCAGTCTGATTACGAAAGTTTTCAAGCAAATTAATCGCCCCCGCTCGCGCATACTTTCTCTATCTCTCGTGATCCGGTATCCATGTCGCGGACGACGTTAACAGTGAGAGACGAAACGAGCGGTGGAGCCGTGTGGGGAAATCACAGCTCTGCTAAATTCAGAGGTAAAATAATCCGAATACCGCACGATTATAAATAGAATTATCGCACAGGTAATAATCCGATAATATTCCGCGTAGATTGCGCTCCCCCGAATTAGTTTCGTAAAGTTTCGTTTTAATGAAATACAACATTCGGAACAACGCTCGCGATTCCCCTATGAACGAACGACTGCAGCGGGATGAGAATTATCAGAAACTGCCATCTAAAATTATTTCCTACTCATTGATTGCAGAAGAAGACGATCGAAGCGGAGTGCATTGTATAATTCGCCTGCATACAATGGCTAATTGTAAGAGATTACGCCAGCCGAATTTGCATACTTGTATCGAAAAAATATTTCTTACTACATGGGAAAACAATTATATTCATTTGTCTCACGGCGAATTCGGCGGCTTGCACTAGTGCACACTGAGTGCACACCGAGGCTTGCTCAGAGTCTGCTCTTATACACTGCGCAACAAAAATTCATGCCAAAATTTCACTCCACTTCAGATAATCGTAACTTCGCGAAAACTTATCGCGTTTGGAAAAATTGTTTTATTTTAAAGCTAGAAATCTCTGCTTTAAAGAGAATTCGTCAGATTTTGAACTTCTCTTTTTTGTCGTTAATTGCAGAGATGTCTAACTTTAAAATAAAAAAAACTTTTTCAAATGCGATAAGCTTTCGCGAAGTTACGATTATATGAAGTTGAGCGAAATTTGGGCATAAATTTTGGTTGCGCAGTGTATTTATGGTCATCTTAAGTACACGTCCAAAAACTATTTAGCGGAAAAAAAATCCGTACGAATGCCAAACAGATCATTTTACTGGCTAGCAAGTACTTGAAAAAGTATTTAAGACGATCCTTAAATGTAGGAAGCGAGGCTTAACGCGCACTAGTGCGAGCTGCCGAATTCGCTATTAAATTATTATACATTTGCAAAATAATTAAAAGTCCACTATCTGAAATAAACACTCTCGGTCGTAAACATCAAAACAACCGGAAATGAAGTAGCGAACGAGTACAATAACCGCTTTGTTCTACGCCGCTTTGTTCCTTACTGCAATTACTAAGTTACACAGTTACTCTTTCACACCACCGCCGCGTATATAGACAAAAGAAGTTGCTTTTTAATTAATGAGAGACCGAAACAACAGCGGATAACAGCTCGCCGTCCTGGTAGGTGAATCCAAATCGCGAAGACGAAAAGTGATCAAAGGAGGACGCGGGCGAAAAGCAGAGGTAATTAGTATGCTAATTAAAGACTGCGTCGCCTCTCAATCGCAACAAAGATCAATTAAGTAAAAGCCAACCTGACGTCCAACATGGACAAATATCCCCGTTCTATTCTGCCTTTTGCTTTCCAGCGGTATTTCAGCGTGCCTTTGCATCCCCGATATTTCCATCGCATTAAATTCTCTTACATTAAATTTTCTAATCTAATCGATATATCGCGTTGCATACTGGCGTGTAACTTTAGTTTTACTAAATTCTATCAAACTGTTGCTGATATTGCTGATATTACTGGCTTCGGTATATTGGCCAATTACTTGGTGCATCGACTTTACCGTTGAAAGTTGACTCTATTGATAATAAACTGTACGTTGCACACACGGACAAATAATGTTGCAATTAAAACACACAGGAATGTAATGGAAACCGGCGTATAAGAAGAGATTTTCGCGATACAAGTATCACGCGATTCGTAGAATGCAAAATGCTAATGCGTTAACGCGCGCGGACGCATTCTCTTTCGCTGCAGAGAAATCTCGTTACGGAACGGGCTACTGAAACTAGCGCGAGAGAGTGAAAATGGAGGATGTAAATAGATGTTGGTACTCGAGAAGAAAGGTGAGAGTACAGAGGGGGAAAAAAAAGGGTGAAGCGACCGGGGAGAAAGGAGGAAATCACCGAATGAAGAAAAAAGGGAGAATATGACACATGGGCTGCAGTTGTCTCGCTACGTGTCGAGACCGGTCGGTCTGCAAAGTGAAAAATGCGAGACGCTAGAGTTGCTAAGCGATAATGCATATCAAGGAAGCTTGAAAAAGCTGCTTAAAAATATTTCTAATTTCTCGAACGTTAGAGAGCAGAAACATGAGAGAAGTCGTAATTAAATTATTTTTGCGTTAGAAAGTTAAACTGAAAGTTGTTACAATCCAAAGTGACATATGACGAGGGAAAAAGATGTCTCCACGTTAGTCGCGAATCGATATGAGTTTTCATCGAGGAAGACAATCTTTCAGAATTTGAATTCGACGAGAATAATAATAAACTTTGTACGAAAAAGTATCTCCCTTTCCTCCTTGCAAGCTCGAATATCTCATTTCCACCGTCCTTAATTGACTAAAAGCTATTAGCTAGTTTCTTCAAAGTTTCGATTATACCGTTTAGAAGTCAGCACCACGCCTTTTTGCCCCTTTCTCTTTCTCTCTCTTTCTCTCTCTGCTCATTTCTTCCTTTCCACTATATCCTTTTTACGACATATTTACTTCGAAAATAATGAGCGGGTTGTACAAGGAGCGTACAAGTACGTCGGAAGCCGGTGCTCGTTATTCCGTCGTTATTTCTTTCCGACGTACCTTCCTTGTCCAGTACCTCCCTTTTTTTCTTTCCATTCTTTTCAGATTGATTTACGTAAAGACACGTGAATTGCATATGTTAGCATAAAAATACACTTACAAATGAACTTGCATAGAACAGAAAAATTGCACGTAGAAAAGACAGGAAAAGACACGTTTCTCTCGTTCGTCTAGTATAAAAGCGTTTCTCGCACGTCTGCTTTCGGTCTATACAAATATATTATTGTCCAACGAAAAATTTTAACAAAAAATAAAAAGACTTGTACAAGACTGAGTAAATCGGCGGCTAAATACGTAATGTTATTTCTTGTGCAAAATGTTCGCTTTAAAGGAAAATATAAATTTATATTGCATTACGAATTAGTACAATATGCCATTAAAATGAAGAACTGGAACGTAATATAAAAAAGGTAAATTGTAATAAAATATTAATTATGTACCTCGTATAATTTATGAAAATAAACTATAAAAAGCTTATCGTACAAATTAAAATAACGCTAAAATACCTCGTGGGAGATAATCTACCTTGATATATAATTATATTTCCTAGATTTAATTCACGAAGCGCGAAACGGAGGGATGGAGAAAATTTAAATTTCAGTACCGCCGCGAAGTTTACGTCGTTCATTATCACTCCTCATCGACCCAGGAACAATGAAAGTATTAAATTTGATATCGGGCATCGCGACGGCCGGTTAATCGGGAAGAAAATCCCCGAGTGCGGGATAAGAACTGCGATAATTAAATGCGCGATTCCCGAATCGGCGAACGATCGAGCGACGTCGATAACCGATGGGGGAGCACAATGGCCGCGTTTCCGGTTCCGGAACGCATTAAGCTTGTTATCGCGCTCAGCCAGCTCGATCCGCTTGAATCTACCCGTCATTGTGCATCGATGAGAAACCCCGCACGCATCGTTCACGAGAGTAGACGTCGATTATTTCCAGAAAAGGGAACTCCGCCAGATATTCCGGCGGTGAATAGAGATACATCGCTGAACATTGCCTTTCTAAAGGATAAAATCAAATTTCTTCCCCGCGAAGATAAAGGCTGATGAAATATTTGAGACTTGCCGAATCCAAGTTACTATTCCGTAACGACAAGTTATAATACTACTCCGTTAATGACGCCAACTGACAAAGTTAATATCCACCCCCTAAGAGGAAAGTTACGTCCTCTAATCATCGTGTTTCGATCGCGCTCGTGCGACCTATCGCGGGGGCGTCACGGCAGAAAGAAAGCCAGAAGAGATAATCCAGAAGGATAGAGCAAACGTCGACTTTGTCATCCTCTCTCGAGCTGGGTCGGTCTATAAACGAGCCTGGCATCGCCTTCTTTGGGGATCGAAGAAAAGCCAACGAGAATGAAGATAACGAGAATCGAGGCTCCTTCGAGGGTGAAAGAGATGCCTGGCGACTCGCTTGACTCATCCCCGAGGAACCCTCCAAGCAAGTACGATTATTCGGAAGACAGGACAGGTATAGGCACTAATCTGAGCGAGAAAATCTCCTTTGCCTTAACCAATGGAGTTCATCGGCCTCGTCGAAATGATTTAGTTGCTTTTATAAGTAATTACGAAAAAAATCAAAGATTACATTCCTTCCGCGAAAGACTATTATTTTTAATTTTCTCTGAAATCAAATTCAGAGAAAATGTGTATTTATTATTAGAGTGAAAGGCGATTATAAACCTTTTTTACGGAGAAATCTGTCAATTTCTCTTGAAATCCGATAAAGGAGAATTTCGGGAATATATAAAATTTTTAAATTATCTTACAAGAATCCAGAAATTGGGGACGTTGAAAGGGACTTTTATAGAGGAAGAGCGCCCTATCCGAGAGGTCTCTCACAGAAATATCTTTCGAACATCTGCCAAGGGAGAGTTCTTTTTAGGAATAGCTACGAGGGTTGTGAAATCCAGCGATTGTTGCCAAGGTGGATACCGACCGAAAAGGGCACGATGGTTTCACGAGTGGCCGACGAGTGGGACGAGAAGGAATTGAGGGGCGAAGGAGGAAAGGAGAGACGCGCTGGAAAGAAATGAAAGAGAGCGGGACGGAGGAAGAAAGAAAGAACGAACGAGAGAAAGAGAGAGAGAGACAGATAAAGAGGAGAGGAAGGGGGAAACGATAGTCGGCTGCGGGGGTGGAAGGTTCGCATTAAAATTCAAATATCACAGCCGAGGAAGAGCCCTCACTTTGAGGTCCGTAGAGCACAGTGGGCCAATATGAATACATTACAACGTGTTTGCATCCAGCCCCGGACCGGTAATACCTTCTATTAGAATCATGCCGCCGCATTTTAATACGACGGGGTAAAGGAAGAACGATGCGAGCAAGTTGTTCGGAAACGAAGATATTCGTATATCCAACACTCGACTCGTGCCCAGCACGACATTAAATAATCCAAAAGACTCGGGGCAGGTTGTTCCAACCTCTTGGTAAGTTAACTAATAGTTAAATCATATGTACGTCTTGGTTTTTCCGTCAAATTAAATAAGGATAGGCACATATATGTTTTAACTATTAGTTAGCTTACCAAGAGGTTGGAAAAACCGGCTCCGAGGAAACATCCATTAGTTATTATTAACGATAGTCGTGACGTAATCTTTGTTAATTATTAATAGCGCTGTTATAACGAAGCACAATCTCAACAAACTTCTCGCGGCAGGTTTCAAGTGAAGTCAATACTAATAGCTTGTCAAGGCGGATAAACGCGATTCTAAGGACAGCCCACCCGTATATTGTTCATTTAGATAATATTTACATATTTTATAATACTGTTTATAAATATTATATATTATAAAATAATTGTACAACTCTTATCTAGTGTGCCGACCGATCGTTGTCTTGAATCGCCGACAAATATTGCCACGGCAATTCTCGTGACTTGAGAATTCACCGCAATACGCAATCGCGAAAATTTTCTATTAACATCGCGAGTAATAACAGCATGATTGAACAAACAGGAAAGAGGAAGGAACGCCTCCTCGCTATCACGCGAACAATACGTGATGCGCGTTTGTAACTCCATTTGCAATCTAAATTCACGATTATTTGTACCTAATGAATAATCAGCAATATAATTTCCTCTAGAGCGATAGACAATCGGTGCTATTTTAGTAGAAGATAGTCGAGAAGTTGTGCGATTATATGCAATCGTACAATAGGCAAACTAATGTTTAAACAATTGCTCAAGCTCGGCAATATAACACAGACACATGAAATAATAAAAAGTCAATCTATTGAAATATGTGGATAGATTATAAACGAGTAAAATAAAATTGGCGCGCAGCATCAGAATAAATGTAGCTAACGATCATAAATACGAAAGCAAAATAAGAAAATATATTTTCTACATTTCTTTCAATTCTGTGATACGCGAGTAATAGATTCTCTAAATTTCTATTTTCTCGCATCAATTTCTGTAATGTATAATCTTTGAAAAATGTAACGAGATCGTGAACGAAATTATCAGTAGAGAAAAAATTAAGTAACACGCTTCTCTCTCTCTCTCTCTCTCACACACAACTATTAACTAATCTATTGACACGTGTTAACAATTTTCTCTAACCCATTTTATTATTGCATGTCAGTTTATTTTTATTTCATTTAAATATATTCAATATACATAAATGTATATTTCATTTCTTCATCGTCCATCGTCGAGAAGATGAATACCACGACGAATTTTAATAATAGTTTTATACCAATAAAAATATCAATACTTTGTATTTATTATAAATTTATTTCTCCTCTTCTATCGCTATTCGTCTAAATAATAAATTCAATAATTTAATTATTCGTAACATATCATACAAGATCATACTATTAATTGCTCAAGTTATTAATATAATATTTTATCGTGGTATTTATCTCTTCAAATAAAAAGGGGTAATATCCCCTTTGCGTCTTTTGAAAATCTTATATCAAATAATTCTTTCTGTTTCAATAACATGACGTGTATGTGCGAACGCACACAAGTCGAATAATTATACACTTTCCAGTATTAATATTGTCATTTATTTTAATCTGTTCTAATCCATCCACTTTCAAGCAATGGATCTATGAAAACTTATGTTCGTTTACAAAACTATATGTTCGTAATCTTTAACTCTACGTAAAAATTTCAATGTGCATTGTGCGTAACATCTAACGCGATTGTTATACAGATCCATTACGTCAATTTAAAAAAAGTTATCACTCACCGATGCGCCCGACAGTGGAGTTGTAGACTACGTCGTAAATGATGAACTGTAAAGTATAAAAGTGTACGATTATTATGGAGTAATTATTCAAAATCGAAATTATAGTGTTAATAGTATTAGTACTTTATATTTTCTTTGTAACTTTTATTCAAAAGCTTGAAACTGTTATTCGAATTGTTTAAATAAATAAGACAGAGAGTGGATGCTTAATTTTGCAACAATTAATTTTGCAAATAATATGTAAAATTGAATAGACTTACATCAAGGTTGCTCCGCCGTTGCCCGATGCCACCCAGGCCGCCTCCTCCTCTCAGATTTCCTCGTTCCACTCGCACAATATTCACTCGCGAAAATAATTAATTACGATCGCGCGAAATTTCACGTGGCACTTCCGGACACGACCTGTAACACCGCAAAACGTACAAAGTATTACTGACACATGTCGTGTGACTTTCCATCACGCAAATTATTTAAACCGGTAACTCGCGTGTCACCTCGGATTCTCGTTTCGGAAGTAGCAATGGATAAATCACTTTTAAATTGGCGATACACAAATCACGACGCAAGTATCGGATTCCAAGCATCTACGGTAAAGACGTAGTTATTAATTTGTAACGAAACGATATTTCACGATCTTTACTGTTAATCAATCTAATCCTTGTTAACGACTTTCTCTACTTTCTGCCTGTCCGAGTTGCGGAATGCGAATTACAGCCGACAACGCAAATACCAAAGCCGCACCAATAAATGTTCCTTTTTTTCCCGAAAAACAGATCACACCGAAATCCGCAGATAATTCGAAGCACAATGCGTAAACGAGATGTAATCGCGACAGAGTATCACGGTTTACGTTCAAATTTTAGACGAGTTAGTCCCGTGAAATATCTGCACTGATACAAAAGCGTCGTCTCAAATCTCTTCTCGCTACAAATTGTAGAAGCTAATAATTTAACGATGAATTACTTGTTATACCGATAAACGTGTACCGCCAATTAATAGAGATTTATTTCCATGCCCATCGCGATCGCGTCGCGGAAAGTGATAACGGCAAAAGTAACACTACGCACGGAGCGACTCTCGACACTGCCGGCCGGCTCGAGGTGCGGCGAGCGAATGATAGCGCGGTGACCTTCGAGTACACAAAAACGGGCCGCGTAACGTCGCACGATACTGCGCGAGAAGTAAACAACCCCGACCGTTGAAAGTACGCTGTCCCCCGTCTACGAAATTTGAAATAAACATACGATGAAAATGCTACGCCTAAGATTGTAAATCACTTTGTTCGGTAACTACACGATTTTACTTATCATTCCGCGGACTTTCCGCGACGTCGTTCCTGTCGCTACGTACGCGTATCTATTATGTATATAATATATCTCTCTAGTAAGATAATGCCATGTATTATCTCGTATGTAATATTGAAAATTGATTTTTGCCGATAAGGACAATATTGCTCGCCAACAGCTTTATTATATCCACCTAACAACTCCGTTTATGTTTTTAATTGACTCGCCGAGAATGCAATCAACCATGTTGCGGCATGACTAACTCATGTCGTTCGGTTGCACTGAAATGCAACTGGTCAATGCAACAGAAATGCACCGCATGATGCATATATCAGTGAGAGATACGTGCTTCGGGTCTGACCAAATTCGCTGAAAATCGAATTAGTCGCCAGGTGAGAATATTTATAGCGCCGGTACAAACGTTAATTATTCGTCGTTAATATATTACTTGAGGTGTACTTCTAAACATTTTAGTGGATAAATTTTGCTATTAATCTTGTAGATTTCTGTTCATTACGACACTCGAAATTAATCTTTCTATCTATACACGAACTTCTTTTCTTTCAAGCTAGTGTCTTTTTCCCGAGGGGGAAACCGCTCACGAAAATCAGTGGGCATTACTTTATCTTATTATATCATTTTACCTTTATAATGCCGCAAATCTCAGCGGTTTACCCCTCGCTTTTTTTCTTTCGATCTGTATTTATAGTCTGCTATTGAAATTAGGCGGAAGAAAACTTTCTGAATTCGCAAAACTCGATGTCATTTATACCGACGCTAAACCGTATGACACATTATGGACAATCTTAGCCATTTAATAAAACGATTGCGGCATCCACGTGACATGTTCCGCTTGTATTAGTAAATCGATAACCTATCTTGTTTCCCCAACAAGCTCATTCATTTACGTATTCACATACGTTTATCGATCGACGCAACGATAGCGACGTTTATAATCTATGAAGAACACAGTGCGCGGCTACTTGGCCGTAAATTAATAATCGTTCCGAGGAGAACTTCGGCGATGTTTACCAGTGTTCAACTTCCGAGAAAGGAAATGCTCCATGGAAACTTCGACACGGTTGTTGAATCATTTATCAGCGCACGCAGCCTTAATTTCCATATTTAATAAAACCTGCAGTAATTTTGTTCTTGATACACCGGTATCAATTTCTTATGAAACGGCGACGTTAAGGAGAAAGCTTCGCTTTAAATCAAAGTGACAAATATACATAATTTATGTACCGCCCGAAACATACCCGAAAAGAAATTTTATATTTTGCGTTGCAGTTTTTTTTATACGCCACAATATCGAAAGTATTCTATCGTTAGAAGATACAAAGGATAAAATAAATATATACCAGAATTTTCAGCGGTTGATTCCACCGTGAATTTATTGCCCGTGGAGCGAAAACTGTTTAGCGGAAAATGCATTGTTAGATCGTGCAATCGTTACGAAAAAAGATTCGTGATTGAATTTGGGTGTTGAGAAAACCTGCTATCTCATATTAAAAACCTATTTCATAATAGAGGACTTTCCTCTGTACGTACGTCATGTATTTGAAATAAAATTTACATGTACCACGTATAATAATTTCAGCCTTTTGTATCTTCTGAGAGAAGATCGGAAAAAATAAAATGAAATAACGCAATTTGCATAATGTCCTTGGTGTAATTGCGCATTGTGTAAGAACGAAGCCTCTTTAAACGAGATCGATTTCACGTCGAAACTGTTCGCGTTTGAAAGGAACAAAAGGCGTTTCCTAATTGTCGGCGAGAAAAACGGCATGCCTAAAAATAGAGACGTCTGGAAATTTCCACGTGACAATGCGTGCTCCCATTCCCTCGGCGGAGCCTACCTATTATTCTCCTGCTACGTTGTTTTAACGGTAAAACGAGCCGCTCGTCATATTAATTACACTCGAAACGTGCGCCAGCCGAGGTCATTTGTTAACCCTGCAGACTCATCTGATATGAAATCGCGACGCCAACCGTGAGAGAACGTATGGAGCGGACGGAGCGAGAGGGCAGAGGCACGAGGCTTGTCCGCCCCGCACGTATGTCGTATTATTTTCGCGGGCCGCGCAAAATTAGAAGAAAAGTTAATTTCGTCGGGAACAAGGTCGCGGAATTAAAAGATCCACTTGGCCGCACGGGTTCATCTCGCTCGGTATCGCAACTGGATCGGACAGATCTCGTTACCCAACAGATTTAAGTGGAAGCGGGTAATTTCCAAAGGCGGAAACTTTAGAAACGAACGCCGGGGCGTTCGTACGCTTCGATCTCGCGTTTTCCACGCGTGCATAATAGCGCGCGACGCTCCTTCGAATTTGAATTGCTTTCCGCGTTCCGCGAGAGTATTAAAAATATTTTGTGGCTGGTACATCGCGAACCGTGCGTAACAGAGATTTATGTATCGTGCCAGGGTAGCAGAGAAAGAGAGAGAGAGAGAACGTACATAAATTATGCAATGGAGAAAGTTGTGACGGAATTACAAATCATACGTATATTAAATGTCCATTATAGCGCACTTCTTTGCGGACTTTTACGCAACGAAATCACCGGGAGACCACCGCGTGGATTCTGTGTACTTATTCCCCCCCCAGTCGTGTTTTCCTCGATTTCGGAAACAGTATCCCTCGCGCGCGTAGCTACGCCATAAATCAGAAGCCACGAAACAAAAGTGCGAGCCGGCAGCCTGTGTACGATTGCCGCAAGCAAGGAGTCATTGCCACCGCCCGCCCATCGCGGGCTCCTTCTTTCCCAGATTGCCGCCATTCGTCTAGCCACCTAACAGAACTATAAATCCACGACGTAAATGGAGGGTTTCGATAGTACGTTCGAGAGTAAATAGATTCGTCGTGATGAAAATCCGCGCGACTCTTTCCTTCCCCCCTTCCCTCCCTCCCTCCCGCCCCCGCAAACGACCGGCCGAGCGAGTAAAACGCGCGCTCGGGTCAGCGCGAAAATGAAGAAGGGTCGGCGAAATAAAATATCCACTCATCCGTTCCCCTTACGACAGTTTACCGCCTCGCGCGTGATTCGCTGACCGCGGGGAAAGCCGCCCCCCACCCCCCCGAGTAACAAATGAGAGAGTAGTCGATAAGTATAAAGAACCTCCGCCCGTGCGTTCAATTTTCCATCCGCGAAAGGGCAAGATACAATAAAGGCCGAAGAGTAATAAAGGCTGATAAAGGTATAATTCTCTTTGATAAATAACGCGGAATAATGCTACGTATTTATAGTGATGTGGAATACCGCGTTCGCTGTTCATACGGGGGGACGGGAGGGGGGGGGAGGAGTACAATACCGCAAAAATTTCAAGAATCTGGGCCAAACCGCATTATCGTTATAATATATCATATTATGAGAAGTAGATAATAATAATATGCGCGGCGTGCACAGAGATCTCTCTTATCCAATATATTTACCTTGCGATGCAAATTGCATATTAAACGTCCGACAGTAGCGATATATCGCCGGAAGATATATAGCCGATGTAAAACACGCGTACGCGGCGGCTTTCCGCGAGCGTTTTCCGCAATTTTCGACAGTCCCCGCCCGCGCTTTATTTCGCTTTACCGTCGCCCGCCGCCACCTCCGCCGCATACGTCCGCCGTAATTACGAGCAAACGCGAGAAAGATTGCAGCGTCATCGCGATTAAATCTCGCTTCTTTCGCCGATTCTTTTCTCCCCCGCGTCGCGTCAATATATACAGCGGTACGAACACCGCGCGGCGAGTCCGCAAAACGTTAAAACTACCCGCCCCGGCGAAAACGTTTTTTTCGCGAAATTATTGCGGGACAAAATTGGACCGCGGCTTAATCCGTATTAGTTCGCCGTCGCAAATTCTAGCTATACTCTAAATTTAAATCTACGACCGGGCTTTTAATATGGATGTTCAAAGGAATAATTTCAGCCTACCCCGTGATATCGTGATAACGAGCGCAATTGTGATAGCGTCGAATAAAATTACTCTGCTCTCGCGAGGGTAATCTTGCATCACACAGGGGAGAAAAGACTTTATATCTAGTTGAGATCTAAAAAAAAAGGTGGAGGGGGGGAATAATGCATACACAATTTAATTTCAGCCGTGAAAGGCTCGTTGCCCATTGATTACGTACTTGGGCGTCGAAGGATAATGCATCGTAGATCAAGATCGACCGAGACAGAAGAGAGACGAGAGCAGATCGTTCCCCTTTCCTTGCAATGATAATCAAGCGTTGTAAAGCGATATCGCGCTCTCGTCCAATTTCTACGTTGATGAAATAAGTCGTTACCGGGGAGGCGCGGCCGGTAAACTGATTTTCACGCCTTTTTCAACAGCGGTGTATCGTGAGAAGTTTCCCCTCCCGCCGCGAAGCGAGATTTCTCGCTCAAAGTTCCGCGCGTTTTTCCCTTCCCTTCTTTTCATTCCGCCGCCGCGAGGGAAAGGTATGCCCTAATAAGTCGTACGCGACTCTAGAAAACGCTCGGATCGCGCCCGACACAGACGAGCTCCGTCGAAAGAGAGAAGGAGAGAGAGAGTACCGGTCAAATCCATAAACGGCGTCTAAAGTCGGGTCATTGTCTCCATTAAACCATCTGGAGCATAGGTATTACGCGTTGTTACGCCGCGCAGGTACGAGCGTTGTGCAGAATCGTTAATGCGTGTTTAGCAGAGAGAGAGAGAGACAGGGTACCGAAAAATAAACTACCTGGGCAGTCGAACGTGTATCTACTAATTTCACAATTACACGCGGTAGGTATGGCAGCAGTTATAAATACTACAATCGTATCCCGCAATCGCGTATTATTAAATAAATCGCAACTAAATCGACGGTTTATGTAATTTCGATATCAAATCATACCGTTCTGCTCCCCGAAATCAATTCATTTTTAAGGGCCGAAAAGATTTTTTTAAATTAATCTTCTCACTAAGGTACGTCCGCGAGAGATTGTATAGTCAATCGGTCGGCGACGAAAGAATTGTAAATCGTGTTGCTCATGCAGGAAAGTTGACGCGCTAATTAAATTACCGGACGCCAATCGCAACTGATACCGCCCGCTGTGCGGGAAAACTCTCTCAATTATTCGCGCGCTCCCTAAAGGACCCGGCTACATCGGAAGTGAGAAGTAAGAAAGCCGTAACCTTTACTTATCAGTGTAAAAGCTAGAGTACAGGCGTAATTTTCTAAAATATTTGTAGCACTGGTCGAACCGCGCTCTAGTTCGCCGAGAGTAAGCGTCGGAGCTGAAGTAGGAGTAAGAAATGGAAATGATTCATTTCTTTACTCCGACTCTTACTTCTTACGCCAGGCTTACTTCATCCATTGTAGACGATCCTTAACACTCTCGCCGTTAATCCCGCTACTTTGTAGATCACATTACGCTTTTGTAATCGAGATACAATTCCTAAGATAGATGGGGGGGGGGGGGAACGGTACCGTCTAACGAGAAGAAATGGACATCCGAGATTCAACTGATACTTTCGGCGAGCCCCATCGGCGGCTTAAGATACTACTTACGAAGTTCAGATCACCGTGTGGTTCGGTAAGCCCGGGGCACGAACGAATACAAGTTTCCGTATCCCTTATAAAACTTGGCTACCCGGCGCGCTACGAGGATTCACGGCTAAACAGAGCTCGCTTTTGCAGTACGCCTCGTCCGATATACGGCGGACCGTGTCACAGCCATGCATAAAATCATGGGATACGCGAACGTGACGTGGAATAAATCCATGGTGTTATATCGCGCTTCTCGTAGCCGCGCCATATAGATCGCACATGTAACATCCCGAAAAACAGGATCAGTGCCCCGCTAAATATAACATATCGCTTTGCGAGAGGCCGCGAAATTAAAACGATATAATTTGTAATGACGAGTCGCCGATCTCCCGTCACTCCTTTTCGAAAGAAACTGCCCGGGTCGAAATTTTGTCCCCGTGTTGAACCTTTAATTCTATTATAGACCTAAGACGGTAAAACTGGCCATTACTGGGCATTTTTTGGGCATTAGGCCTCGCTGGGGTATTATAAAGGTAAAATAAGAACAAGCAAGACAAATAAAATGAAAGGAGATAATAAGATTTTCGTCAGTGGTTTACGGAGACTGTCGAGGACTGCATCCACCACTCGAAAATAATGACTACAAAGACGCGTGTTGTGCACAGTCTCTCGAGTTTCTCTGTAATAAACGTTCCTTTGACGAACGATGAATATTCAACGGCCTGAGAAATTCCGATCGCTCCTTAAATGTATGCGGAAACAGCTCAATAAAAAGTAATTTCCCGCGGCAACGCGGAAACGTGCGTCGACGTGCGTCACATCGGCCAGCTCGAGCGCCGGAAAATCGATCAACGCTCCTTTTTTTTTATCAAAATAAAACGTATATCTACACACACACACACTCGTATTAAAATAGCCACCGGTGCGAGTCTTGCTGATGGCGTAGCATGCCGTTATTTTAGAAATTCCTTTGTGAAAAAATCCGCGATGTCTATACCTTCGGTCGCGACATTGCAATGCGAAGAGCTGAAATTAAGTTTCGCGAATCCGATTAATAATATCGAAACCTGGTTTCACATCTATTTAATTGAACATGATACGTCGCCTGTAGCACACACACGGTATTCAGCAGCGTGCAGCTTGGAACATTGCTGAATATTCAAATATATTTATTTTAAAAAAAAGAGAGATTTTTAAAAAGCACGCTTTGTAAAATTAATCACAATTACGATTCAAATCAAACGTCGCAAGTGCATTTCCACCGCGCGATGGAATTGCAAATAAATAAAAAAACTGGGACTAGATGTCGCGTCAATGATTTTCAGATAAAACATTTTCTCGCGTCTGGAATTTTTTTCAGCAATTAAACTCCTCTCGCGCTTTTTGCGCGGCCATTTCCGTTCCGCATTATCGCGAGATATCGTTGTATAATCTGTCTTTATTCGAAACAAATGATAATTGACTGTCTCTCTCTTTCTCTCTCTCTCTCTCTCTCTCTCTCTCCTGCTCGTCCGCTCGCTCTCGATTCGTGACGGAAAAATTCACCGGAGCCACGGTCAAAGCGAAGCGCAGCCTCGCTGCGGGCTGCAACGGTTGACTTCCTGCGTTCGATTCACGCCTCACGGGCAAACGCATGTCGCGTACGAATTTGCATGCGTACACACACGTACGCGACGGCGGGCGGTGTACGGGTACGCGAGGGAGAATAAATGTATTTACTCAAGGGCACGGGGTACATGGACTCACGCGAGTACATAGAGCACGATAGAGGGAAACGAGACAGAAACGCGGGTGGCGGGGACGAGGGAGGTCGAGAGACAGGGCGAACGAGCATAGGCCGAAGGCCGAGGAGTGCCATCCGATATATTGCATTACAGGGCGTCTATCGATTTACTGGAAGCTATCAGCTTTCGTTGCTAGGCGATATCTCGATGATATCTGCGCGAAGGCGAGGAAGGGAGGAAGAGGGCTGAGAGAGAGAGAGAGCGAGAGAGAGAGAGGGGGGGGGGGAGGATCGTTCTCTGCACAGTCTCCGGTGCATCTTTCTCTCCGTCTTTCAAAGGCAGCGCAAAATGCAGTACTGTACCGAGGGATTTCGAGCGATTTTTACCTCTCGCCAGTTGGCTAATCCACCGTAAAACAAGTATTCAACGCTAGAATACCATGATTGCGAAACGGTAATATTAAAACTTCTTCCTTTTAAATAGCAGATAACGGAAAATGTTTTATCTCCATAAATATCGAGAAGTCCAAAACTACTGAGACACGTTAGAATTAATATATGTTTTTGCTTCTAGCGTTCTGCACAGCGGCGAGTAAACTTTATTCCGCTATCAAGAGACTAGAGATCGGGCGGACTCGGTCTAAAAAAAATATTGATTGAAAACCGAAAACAAAATCCGTGCGTTTTAATCACGTCTGAGCCTTTCTTATCGCTTTCCGATGTGACACGACTGCATAGAAATTTCAGTATCGCCGATCAGATCGTAAGTCGATTTAATGCCGCGTCTAACGTACGCCATGAATCATATGCAAAGATATAAACGTTTGCTGTAACGAGCGTAGAAACATTAATCTGCCAGGTTCCTGGTGATATACGCGTTGGTCAGGTATTTTCGAACAAAATCGATAGTTGCGCGAACGCGCGATTCGTGTCACGCGGCGAAAACAGAAAATCTTACGCGTTAATTAGGAGGCTTGTTACGAGCATTACGGCAGACGTGACAAAGTCCTATCGCGCGTATCATAATTGACTTTCTCGACGTAAAATTATTAAAAAATGGTAAAAAAAAGACGCCAAGTATAAGCGCCATCCAATCAAGAATTATATAATTTCATTATTTGGATATATTTTATTTAAAACAACATTTTTATCTTCTCTACAAAAGCAATGATATTATCAAATAGCGCCAACTAAAATGAATGTTTGTACAAACTAGATACTTCATTATTTTTTATATTAAAATGTTATTATAAAATTATTATATCGTGTTGTGTAGAACGGCAAAAGTATGCAAGTTTTAACTTTCAAATAAAATTGCCCGTGAGACAATGTCTCCAAAATTAATTAAATAAACAAAATAATACGGGATGCGTACACGGAAAGAAAGCTGTTGAATTAAACAAAATGAAGTTGCTTGAATTAAACGTTAACGTCACGGGCTGCCACAAACATAAATAATTCCCTCCATTGTGTTTGCTATGGATTTTAATTTTAAGCATTGAACTAAATATCCAGATTACAGATAAGACAACAATCCGATGTTTTTCATTTATTAATAAGTACTGATGTGGTTTCAACGATTTTAGTTCAATTACAATGATCTTTTTGATACAACGTCATTGTTTTTTCCGCGTATAATCACTCGCTTGCGTCCAACTATATTGTATTGCAGAACGGCAAAAGTATGCACGTCTTAACTCTCAAATAAAATCGTCCGTGAGACAATGTCTCCAAAATTAATTAAACAATAATACGAGGTGCGTATAATCGCTCGCCTGTATCCAAACAACCGTTTCGATGAATGTCGCTTCGCACTGCTGGCGAGGATCATTGTGTTTTGACGATCAGATTTGGATCACGCGCCGGATTATCATATCCCGTAAAAAGAATTGCAATACCCGCGATACTCCGGGCTGTATTTGTGTGTGCAGCACACGTTATCGCACTTGGGCTAAAAACTTGGATAAACATTCGTAAAACGTTCGATTCTATGTGTTCCCGCGCACGCCCGCCGTTCGCAAATAAACCAACGTGTACACCGCGTCGAATGCAGACACGTAAATATACGTGTAATCGTCAGTTCAAATCCTTTTTAACCACCTATGTCATCGTGTTAATGCGCTTACGAAACGGCCAATTTGAGCGTACCAATTGTCAATTATACAAAAAAAAATTGTTTGACAAAAAAGCGATAAAGATTGAAAAGCAACGATATTTGGCGCTGAAATTTTATTCCATATTAAAAAGAGAGTTCTAAAGCAGATTCAATCTTGAATCTGAAAATCATACCCTTTCCAAAATAAAGTAATGTTCAAATATTTGCGATATGCATCTTACGTTGAAAGTATAAAGCAAAATTTGTACAAAGTCCTCTCGCATTCCTACGGGTTTATCTCAAAATCCCTAACTTTTCACGACGCGCCGTCGATGCGTCGATATTAAAACAATTGTCATCTCCCTTAAGACCGAATCGGACTAGCAATTGCCGACTCGGATTGGATTGGGATTGGCGGTTGACGATTGTCCTCTAGCCAATGAGAGTCGATTACATCGCTGCCTGCTTTGCTCTCGTTGGCTAGAGGACAATCGCCAATCCCAGTCCAATCCAACGGGAGCAAAGCAGGCAGCGATTTAATCGACTCTCATTGGCTAAAGGACAATCGCCAATCGCCAATCCCAATCCAATCCGAGTCGGCAATTGCCAGTCTGATTCGGCCTTTAGGCCCTTAACGTTCAGAACAGCACGAAAAAAACTCTCCCCGCCGTTTCTAAGACTCTCTCGTATAAAAACAGTCACGATATGTGACTTGGCAACTGCGAACGCGACCTGTTCGTTAAATGCACTCTTATTCGCGTTCTTCCTCCGGCCGTCTCGCTTCCTTTTTGCTCGTAGGCGGAAAAGAAACAAAGGAAATAAGGCGAATTGGCACTAGGCGGTACGTGTGGTCGCGGCCATGCGAAAGTCGAGGTCACGGAGCCGTGTATGAATTCAATTCGACGCACGTGTGCGATGCACACAATTATCTTATTCCTGAAAGCAGTGACGCGCGACCTCTCAAGAAGAGAATGAGTCTGCTATTTGGACAGAGAGAGAGAGAGAGAATTATGCAATCCTCGCCTCGTCATCGGTTCCAGCGACTTAGAATTGCAAATTCTTTTTTCTCTTAAAAAAAAGGCGGTACGTACAGTTTTGTTACTTCGCGATAAAGTCGAAACCTGTTTCACGACAACGTGTTTCGCGTTCGCTAAATGCTAATACTGTCGCGCATCTACAATGAACGGCGACGTGTGACACAAGTCGTAATTCACCATCGGAAATACCGACGGGCACACTTTAGTGCCCGAGGTTCGCGATATCGTAAAAAAGAAAAGAAAAATTAATACCACGGGGAGAAGACGCCAAGTGCGTTGCCGCGTAAACGGCGCGAGAAACGCACCTCCGATACGAGGAACAGGATCGAGCGTGCGAGCGCAATCGCAAAATTATCAATTCGCCTCGTCACTTTCGAACGAGAGTCTCGAGGTTTCAAGCGCACGCGTGTAATTTAGCGGCAAAACGCGAGGCCTTTCTCCCTCCGTGTCCGCGCTCTCCGTCTCTTCCAAACACGGCCTACATATGTCACGCCAGTTTTAGTTTCCATCGGCGCATAACCGCGTGTGATCCTCGCTAATTGGATGAATGGTTAATACACCGTAAACTTTTGCCACGCTTCGCTCCCTATGCCGTTCCTATTATGCCTCTCTCTGTCTCTCCCCTCGGCCCCTCCTTCTCATCCTACTTTTTCGATTTCTACCGCCCGTCAATGGCGCCCTTTTCATCCGCGCGCGCGTTTGCCTTCCGCCCACCAATTCCCGAAACCAGTTCCTAAACGGACGCACGTATACGTGTGTGTGTGTGTGTGTGCGTGCGCGCCAGGAGCCACGTGTAACGGATTCAAAACAAACGTCGGAGAGACCTCGTTTTCTCGAGGCCTCCTTTTCAAAGAGTTGAATCGGTTCCGCGGAAAGAGTAACGCTTAAACAAAGACCGAGCTATAGGAACGAAAGAAAACGCGCTTGTTTTTAAGCGAGTGCAAAAATGTCTCTTCCACCCGTGTGCCAGAAACCTCCGAGTTTGCAATCCCGGCAAGTATTACTCATTAATCATTTCATTAATCTTACTGATACAAGTCGCTAATAGATATTAACAGTATTTTGTAATATTCAATAAACAATCGTAAATAAACGGTCACATAAATCAATGATAATAATTATCGTTAATGTTATCGTTTCGCGATAATCGAGTTGAACGCTTCGCGCGGATCGCAGGTCTTTCATTGATAATTAAGCGCAGCTGCCGATAGTCGCGTGGGGTTATCGAAAAATTGGGGGAGAAACGCGCTGTCGCGCGAGTCGATGATGCGAGCATTTTTAGAGGATCCCACCTGTCGAGGCGAGATAACTCAGCCGCGAAGAAACAGATAGTACTCGAATGTCACGCCGGATTCCGACACGTCTACGTAACAGCGTGCGAGATATGCGCCGGAAACGGGTATCGACAGAATACGTAGGTGCATCGTCCGAATATGCAGCGAAATATGCGACAGCGCGGAAACTTTCATAAGGAGAATGGAGGAACTCGCGGAATTCATCGAATATAGAGGAGACGTATCGGAGGCCGCGCGCGCCTCGTTCAGCGCCGAACGAGAGAGGCAGAGAGCGCACCCTTCGATTCGCTCGCGGACCCTCCCACCTTCATAATTAAGCATTTTCGCCGTCGAGCACTTTTGCAATTAATTCTTAAATCAAGATCTGATTAAGCTCGAATCAGCTCGCAATTAAATGAGGATGTCGCCCGCGCACGCGACCCCTCAAGGGGATCCTAAAGTCGTCTGTTTTACCGACACATTCGAATATAGTTTTTGCGCTGGTAAATCTTTTTATTCATTTTTATTAATTTATTAACTTTACGATTCTCTTAACTTCTCAAAATCCCTTCATTTTTAACCGCCAGAGAAACTTGCCCGTTTCCCGCGTGAAACGAAGGTGGCGAACGCTATGTCGAATGTGTACGCGGCTATTTCTCATTTTTCCCCGACGACGCGACGAGACGCGCCTTGAAGCAATCCAAGTAAAAAAAAAATTCCTCGCGCTCCCAATGAAATGGAAGTATTTGTGACGAGACATTTCGCGACGCGATCGCCCCGCACGCGTCGCGAAAGTTAAACCGCTGAGTCGGACGCGCGAAAGAATCAGACGGTCCGGGAGCTGTGTATAAAGGAACAAGAAACTTGTCCCTGCTGTTTCACTGGTCGGACGGGTAAAATTCCACTGGCTGCCGCTAATCCTCGGCAATACCGAAACAGGACTCCGCGGACTTTGTCCAGAAGAAGCTGCGGTTTCGCTCGTCGGACACCGAGGCGACGGGCTTCTCAGTTACGTCACGATCGAGCGGGGAACAAAATCGGTCGTCGTCTATTTTTTAACTTCCCCCCCCCTGCGATCTTTTGCGCAAAGTGTCCCATTTGTCGCGCGCTGCGAAGAGGAGTGTCGCGAAAGGTCAAGATTGGGAAAAAAGATCGCAAAAGCTTACGCAAACCTATCGCAATTAAGACACGGTGTCATTCTAGAAGAATAATTTTACATAGGATAACGTTTACGAGTCCCGCTGAAGACCCGTACGAGTTTTCTCCGAAGTTACGACACTTCTTCCTTGAGCTTCGGAAGAGACAATCGGCGACTCGATCGTCCGATCGCGACATCGGAACGCACGCGATTATTTACCAGCAACGCAATTAATAAATCAATTACAAGTGTGAACGCCTTTAGGACCTGGCGCAGACGGAAGTAGCCACTTGAATTACTATGTGAAACCATATACCGTATTTTTTTCCATCCTGTCCTGCGCACCGTTACAAACGTTTACAACGGACAACCACAGGCTTTCCGTTAGGTGGAATCATTGTCGTCAGTGAGTTCACGTGTTACAAAATCGCCGAGCGATTTTTCTAAATTGTCTTAAAGTGAACGAAAAGATCCGAGTTCACTGTCGTCAGTGAGTTCACGTGTTAGAAAATCGCCGAGCGATTTTTCTAAATTATCTTAAAATGAACGAAAAGATCCGAGTTCACTGACGACAATGATTCCACCTAACGAAAAACCTGCGGTTGTCCGTCTGTAACGGTGCGCAGGACAGGATGGGAAAAAATACGGTATATGGATTCACGTAGTAATTCAAGTGGCTACGTCCGTCTGTGCCAGGTGCTAAAGGCGTTTACGCTTGCAATTGATTTACATCTTAAAAGGACCGAGTTAACAATCTAGCTGTAATTAATAAACGAATTAATAAGTTAACAAACTAATCGCGAAACTGTCTTTAATTATTACGCGATATCCGCCGCGCGGGGAGCTGTCGGTTCGATTAATTTCACGAAATTCGGCGGGCAAGTATTCGAGCGTCGCGCCCGGCATGTAATTTTACCTCGATCGAGTCCGCAAAATGAGGAATAATATCTCGCGCAATGAATTATTTAGATCATCCCGCGGATTCCGCCTCGTAAAACCGCGTCGCATCGTAGACCCTCGAACCGCCCGGTATGAAAACGGAGATAAACTCGCGGCGATCGCGGGACACGCGCGATAATAATTCTTCCTGGGGAAACGATTCTCCGCGGAGATAATCTATAAAGATCTCGCCGCCGGTTAAACCGCGATTTTCCCGCTGAATGCATGAATCGGTTTTGAGATATATAAAACCGCCGGTCGCTAACAAAGCGCGGACCGTGCCGGAGAAAGAGAGCAAAAACTAGATCGGAGTCTTTTAAACCCCCTCACCCCCCCCGGGGGGGGGGGTTGGGTTCGGCAGCTCGATATTACAGGCGTTCGCTTTCGCGCGCGAGAGGATCCGCCGGAGCTGGCGCGCAGTT
This sequence comes from Vollenhovia emeryi, assembly GCF_000949405.1. Lineage (NCBI taxonomy): Eukaryota > Metazoa > Arthropoda > Insecta > Hymenoptera > Formicidae > Vollenhovia > Vollenhovia emeryi. The sequence goes on from NW_011967132.1 coordinate 461,657, forward strand.
TTTCCAAATGCGCATATTTTTGCATGTATTTCTGCGCCTAATAATGCTCGCGCGACGGGACGAGGGGAAACCGGCGAGAACGCCGAAAAAAATGTCGGAAAATACGAGTTATGAAACATTAAGCTGGAATCGCGAATGCGATTAAAACGTTATCGCTGCCGTTCGCCGGGGAGAGGGGGGGAAAAAAGGGAGCGCGCCTCGGAGGAACAACGGCTTGAATTTATGCCCTTCGCATTCCTCGGGATTTTTCTATCGCGCGCGCGCGCGCTTTGAAACACCACGGCCGCGGGCCTGCGTCGCGCAGAAATATTTACCGCTTCTGCGCTTATCTGAGAGTTGATTAAGTTAAATAGATGCACGGGTCGCGACGAGACGAGATCGCCAGCGGGCGCGCCGGGCGTCGCGACGCTTCCAGCGTCTCGTTCGCGGACGCGAAGGAGATCGGAGGAGGGAAACGTTTGGGAAACCTTGAAACGGGACAGGTGATAAAACGTTAGCTCGCGCTCCACTTTTCGCCACGAAGACACGCGACCGTTAAGCCGAAACGAAAGGCTCGGCCCATAACGGGCGGAACTTTCTCGCTACGGCGTGAAACGGTAAAAAGGTATCTATCGAATATAAATCGGCAGGCACTCGTAACGTAACTTTTCGCGTAAACATTGAGCGCGAAAGCGGGGAAAGCCGGGCCGGGACCGGAATCTCAACGCGTGAAATGCGAGCATCGCGTCCTTTGATTCCCGAGCGAGTTTTCCCGCGACGTCGCGTCTCTTCAAATTAATCGCACGCAACGATCGTATCTAGTCAGAGTCCGTACACCCTCAGAAAGGATCTCTGTTACCGAGACAAAAAATATTTTTGACGCATTTATATTTCTCGCAACCTCATTTACGTACGAAGTTGGCACCACGATATTCGACAAAGACTATCATTTTATTCTAGATTTTACAAGTGTTCATTTAAGATTAAAATATTCCTTTCTCTCTAACAAATATGATTGGCGCTATATCGATCCCATTTTATGAAACATTCAAGTGTAATAGCATTGGATCCGGAAATTTTTTCTGTGGGTGTACGTTAGGAAAAGTTTTTTTTTTAATAAATCAAAGTTCCTTTAAGCTTTGACCCCACTGGACTTCTATTTAATTTGAACGAAATGATTTCTCTACCTTAATTTTATTTGCCGAAATGTCATCCGACGTAGGGCAGGTTGCTCCAACCTCTTGTAAAGTTAGCTAATAGTTAAATCGCGTATGTGTCTCTATTTTGCCTTTAAATTAAACAAAGATAGACACATAATTTAACTATTAGCTTACCAGGAGGTTGGAAAAGCCAAAGACTGGAGTCTTTAAGAGACTTCGTATCTATTTCTTCAAATAAAAGTAGATTCCAAAAGTAGAATCAAAGAAACGCGACTTCAACGCGTCTCTTTATTCAACTTAAATAAATCTTCTTTTTTTTTCTGGGTGCATAATCAGAGTCTGATCAACAGGCCAGTCCCGGCAAAGTTCTGCGAGAGAAGAATTCTCCATTTCTGTCGCTTTCTCTCGCCTTTCTTCCCTCTCTCTCTCTCTCCCCTTTCTCTCTTTCGGGAGTTGCCGGGAAAAGAATGACCGACGAAGAGCCGCTGGCCGGACTCTGATTAAAGGGACTCTGGTATCTGCCACCCGATTGCGCGATCAGCGGATATCCATTCCGACAAATCTCCGCGCGATCCGCGCTCTCGGCCTCGCGGCAAAACTCGCCGTTATTAATTTAACACAGCGCATACGCCGGTCCGAATTGTTATTTAACGCAACGTCGCGGAATTAGCGCGCGTCGGATAACAAACTCTCTCGGGCGGCTCCCGGGGATCTCGTTCGCGCGCAAACCGGGCGGCTGCGACGCGGCTTAACGAGTTTGTCGATGCGGTTTATACATTTTTTATGAGGCGCGAAATAAAGTTGGCGCGGGATCGAGGGGCCGGGAAAGGGGGAGGAGGGCAGATCCCCGGTCGTCTCGCCGCCGGCGCAGGAAAACGAGAGTCTTCGACGCGAACCCGGCGACTCGTGCGCGACGCGCGGCATTGTCCTGCCCGCTCGCGACGTTCGCGTTTCGCACGGCGACGGCCGACTTTTTCTCGCGACTTCATGACGATATCGTGGAAGTTGGTAACCGAAGTAACGAGCTCGGGTTAGTCAGGCTCTTCGCTCGGCGTTTCGTCGCCTCGCGAAACAGCGGCGTGAACGCGAGCGTGAAAAATCGCCGATCCCTCGCCGAAGGCCGTTCGAAGCGGCGCAATGGTGATTATGGAAATGCGCATTCATTCAACATATACGCGAAACGCGATTGTCGCCCGACAGTACCGCGAACACTGTGTCGGACTTGACGGTAAAAAAAAAGGCTGTAATTGCCGTAATTTCGCATTCTCTGGAAATTGTCTTGTTTGCCTTATTTCGAGAGGAATATATTAAAAGATGGCGAGAGAGAGAGAGAGGGAGAGGGGGGGAGAGATAGAGAGACAATTGGATGTAATTGTTTATGACGCACGAGGTGAACGTAGATATTTCTCTGGGCATTTTCTCAAATAAATCAACGTTATTCAGCGAGGTAATTGTTCGCGCGTTATTCAATTAATGCATTTATATAATTTGCATTTAAACAACGATAAACTCGCGCGGGCGCGCACCTTGGGGTTTATTCATTAAACTTCTTTAAATCCGCGGGATTTTAGGAATAAATTATCCGATTGAATTTACGCGCGCGGAATACATTACGCAAATTACTTAAAATTACCGCGAATATCACTAATATTAATATTTAATATGCCAATTAACCGCGTATTACTATTAGAAATGACTATCTAATAGCCGGATATAATTACGAAATTAATACGCAATCGAATCCGGTCGATGCGCATTAACATGTAACGCCAACGTCATTTCGCGCTCGCGACCCGACTTGGGGCCCCGAATTTGCCAGACGCCGCCCGCCAATTGTCTTTTTGCACCGCGAAATTACCGCGGCAGAAATAGCGCGAGTTGAATTTACGCGCGATTTTGTAGAGAAGATACATTTGTAGAGACGATATTTTTATAGAGGTGAAATTTTTTGAAAGAAGATACTTTTACAGAAAATATTATTCACATTATTTTTCCGACAAACTCTTTAATTTGATTTTTAAGGGAATTATTATTTTTGTAGAGA
>NW_011967132.1:465480-504599 GCF_000949405.1 Vollenhovia emeryi
TCCACATTACTTTTTCCGACAAAATCTCTAGTTTAATTTTTAACGGAATTACTTTTGTAGCGAAGATACGTTTTGTAGAGACGATATTTTCGTAGACAAGATTTTTCGAGAGACAATACTTTTGTAAAGACTGCATTTACGCCCGATAGTGCACACAAAGTGCACAACGCGGACACTTTTCGGGAGCGTCGCGATCTACAGCTCGCTCTCTCTTTCTCTTCGAAATGGCGATAAAATTCGTACTCACCGGTCGTCATCGCGGCGTCTCGCAGTCAGATATCCTCGGGCTGGATCCCGGGTCGTCCCGCGGCGAAGCGGCACCGCGCACTTTCCAACCGCCGCCGAAGATCCGCGTGCACTCTCGCTCTCTTTCGGTAACAATGCCGCGCGCGACGATCGCGAGCCGACCGGAGCTCCTCGCGGAATGGCGTGGTGCGTTCAAAGTCAAGGGGGAAACGGCGTCTCGAAATTCAAGCGGCGTCACGTGACGCCGTCCCTCCCGCGCCGCGATTGGCCGCCGCGTCGCGCCCTCTCCCGCCGCGCGCGCGGCTCGCCTAACCTTCACTTCGCCGCGGTTTTGCCGCGAACGGGAACGAGTCGCGGAACTGGATCCGGGGCCGTTCGCGAATTCTCGCGCGGAAACCGCCAAACGAAAAGATGGAGAGACGCACCTTCGCCGCCCTCGCGCACAGACCCGACCCGAACGGCACTCGATCTCACCGGCCTCAAATTGCACCGAGTCCCCTCGCGAAACGTCCCTCGAAAGCACACGATTCTCACACACATACACACACACACACACACTCGCGGATTCGATTCTCGCGACGCGCGGGAGTGTCGCGTCTCTCGACTGAAGCGGGTTGCGGGAGTCGAATTCGAGCCGCGTCACGTGACGCGACCGTTCGCCAATCGGGATCGTCGCAGGACCGACGCACCGCCGGTCGCCGCTTCTAAGCGAAATTCGAAACGGCGCCCCGCGCACGTTTATCTCCCCGTCGCGCACAACCGACCGACCGGGTGACGCCGCGTGGGGAAGGAACGAACGACGGGCGATCGGCCGCACCGCCGAGGGAGAAGCCGAGAGCTCGGGTGTCGCGGTGTCGCGCGCGCGCGCGCCAGGGGAGAGAATCCCGCACGCTGCTCTCCCGCCGCGAGGAGAAAACGGACACGAGACGGTAAACGTCGCGGAAGGACGAGGAGGCGACGAGTAAGCGCGAGCGGCGCGGCCAGCTCCTGCGCCGTCTTCCCTCTCTCTCTCTCTCTCTCTCTCTCTCTCTTTCCTCCTCCCCCCGTCCCCTCCAACCCCCGGGCGAGCGCGTCTCCGCGGTGGTCGCGGCTCACGGCTCGGCCGCGCGATATCTCGCGACAATTACCTGCCGTGTACACGCATCGTGAAGAAAGTAACGTGAAACATCGTCCACGACGGCGACCTCCGCGCTCCGCGGCAGGACTGTCGTCCGACTACGCTAGCCCGCGCCCCGCCATTGCCAACGTCGCCGGCCAGAACAGGAACAGGTCGTGGCTGCGCGCGCGCGCCGTAGGCGGCGAGGGAGTGGGGGGCGCTGTCGGCGAGCGGTGGTGGGGCGCGCCACGGCGCTCGAGCGGCAGACTGGAATCGAAGACCTTGCGGCGCGCGGCCGTGCCGCCTCGCGAGTGCGTGCGACGGAGACGGAGATGGACGGCGCCCCGCGGCCCGGAAGGGTGGACGAGAGGGATGCTCCGCAGGATCGTAGGCAGCCAGCGTGGACGCCACGACGTCGCCGCCGCCGCCTCGTCGGTAAGTACGCTTTTCTCCCGCTACCGTTGACTCGCGTGCCGCTGATTCTCCGCTCGGCGCGCGCATCGATCCGCTCTCTTCCTCCCGAGAGACGTATTTGAATTCCGAAACGACGTTTTTCGCTCCGCGGCCGACGGAAATTGCGCGCCGACGAGCGCGATACTTGGAACACTTTTTCCGGGGAGTCGGTTCGCCGGGGAGAATCGGGCGTCGTTGCGTCCGACGGAAATAGTCGATCGCGACGCGCATTTACCTCGCGGTCGGTTAAACGCCAAGATAATTCTCTCTCTCTTTCTCTCTTTCGGCAGCCGAGAGGCGAAATCTCGCGCGATTACGATTTAAGTGTTGAAGTTTGCCGGAAACACCCGCCGCTGAGTCGGCCCTGCTCTCGGTCAGGTTAGGTGAGTCGCGTAAGGGGGGGGGGGGCGGCTCGCTTCGTGAGGCGAGGAGGGAAACCGCCGAGTCGAACAACTGGTCGAGTTTGCGCACTGGACAACCGGAGAGAGTATGTACAAACTTTTTCCGTGTTGCACGGGCCAACTCGCGTGCACCCGCTTGCCTGCGGTAGGTCGGCCTTTAAAATCCGCCGCGATTTGTCCTTGAGACGAGAGCCGCCGAATCGCGGCGTCGCGCCCAAGGTAGAAGCGTGCTTCCACTACCGACACGCGATGGTTCGCGGCGTTGAACCCCCCGTGATCTCTGGCCCGTATCGATCCCGAACTCTAGATTTCGCTCCCAATAACGGGCTCCGGGAAACGGAGCTCGTGGGCAGCGCGAATCTCGCTCGGGAAACGTCCCGGTTTCTCCCTGATTTAATCGTCGACGAATTTTCGAAGAATCGGCGCAAACGAGACGTCCCCGGGGACCTCGCTAATTCGTTTTGCGAACAAGTTTACCCCCTAATTTAACGCGCACCTCGCTTGCGAAGTCGCCTGTCTCGAAAATATTGCAACATTTTCCGCATCGTCGTGCACATCCTTCCGATTCTGTTTAAAGCACGACTGTTAATTCTCGTGAATTAGAGTTTTGACAAATTCGTCATAATTGGTTGTCATTCTGAAGGCTATCAAATTTCAAACTATCTAATAGCTGAAATATGAGATCTTTGTATCTTTGATGAAGGAATCTTTCCCACTCCGTTTAAAAACGTCTCTTAATTCTCGTAAATTATATTTCCGATAAATTCGCCATAATTAATGATTGTTAATTCGAAAGCTATCAAATTTCAAGCAATTTAATAGGTGAAATATAAGATATTAAGTATATTTTATTATTTATTACATCAAATAATAAAATATACTTAATTTGTTAATTATTGCTGGCGACCTAGAAGATTTCATATTCAAAATATAAGATGTTTGTATCTTTGATGAAAAAATCTTTCCTACTCCGTTTAGAAACGTCTCTTAATTCTCGTAAATTATATTTCCGATAAATTCGCCATAATTAATGATTGTTAATTCGAAAGCTATCAAATTTCAAGCAATTTACCTAATAGTTAAAATATCAGAAGATTTTTGTACCTTTGACGCATATGTCAGACGATCTGCTGTACAAAATTAGAATTCTGGTTATAACTTCGCACGTCTGGTTCTCACTTTGATTGCGCTGCGAAATATATTTTATCTTAAATATTTTTATCCTCTCGAGAATTTCGAATAAAGAGAAATGAAAGATAACGTGATTGACGTCTAACGTTTCCTGTTCCGCGAGATTAAAGTCTAATCTGACACTGTGCTCTTCGCGTCTAGAAATATTCAATTTTGTAGGCAATAAATACGTTTAAAAACTTGGTGCAAGTTGACAAATTTTACATTTTACACGTTGTACCGTCGTACATTGGCAATACATTTTTAAGCATTTTAATTTGCTTATACACTGAAAAAAAAATCTGATAGATTCAACCAGTCGTCTGTTAGAAAATGGACGAATCAAAATTCCTTTAGGATTTACCAGAATTCTTTTAGGATTTACCAGAATTCCTTTAGGCTTTACCATGAAAGATATTTCATAACCAGAAGTTTGCTAGACTTCACCACACATCTGGTAAATCCTAAAGGAATTCTCATTCGTTCTTTTTCTAACAGACGACTGGTTGAATCTATCAGATTTTCTTTCAGTGTATAAAATAAAATGTTTCTAGTCGCAAAGAACACATTGTACGTCAGGCTTGAAGATCGAGATAAACTTGCGGAGTACAATGTTTCTTGTAACGGTATGCATCTAATCAACGATAGTGGTCACACACGAACGCGCGCAATTTTCTTTTGCATATGCTTAAAGCATGTAAAATACGCTCGCTCAATTATGAAATTGCATTACTCTGGAAAAGTGGAACGAGTAAACGGATTAAAGGCACGTAATGCACGCGCCGCTCGAGGCTGTCCAGTTTTATACGCAAAGTTTATAAGCGCATCGATGCGTTTACTCGATTAAATGCCCGCACACCTCTACGAGAAACATCGGCGTTCCTCGCGATAGCGCGATTCGTCGCGATTGTCAGTGTCTAAATACTTCTGCCTCTTATTGTTAGCGTCGCTGAATACCGCGACGCTAAATAAAAGAGAATTAAACTGAAGAAAGTCAGTTTCACTGAACTAGTTATGTAAAATATATCGTGTTACATAGTTTTGTAGTAAAGTGCGAAAACTCTGGAATAACTTTTGATAAATTTAATTTAGGCATTGCGGGAAAGATACCGTGTTACACGTGTTTCACGATTAATCAAGCAAGAAAAGTGTATTTACGAAATAAACCGGGAATATTCTAGATAAATTAAACACTTAGAAAAATCCCTGGAATGAGGTAGAATAAAATTACTTAAAATTAACTTCAATTTATTGCAGAAGAAAGAGAGAAAATAATGTGCCGAGGAAAACAAACTTTTAGTAATGAATTCAAATGATAATTATTTTTACAGTATATGGCGAGGTATTATTTCTTTTTTGAAAATTAATGACGTATATGTGGCTGGAAATATTGAAATCGCGTTGTATAACAAATTGGGAAGATATTTGACAATTAGAAGAATTTTCTGCGAGTTTTGTTTTTCTCTCTCGCGAGAGTATTTATCTCCTTTCCAATTAATATAAATCCTCGCTTCCGTGGACTGTTTGACATCGGGGTCTTAAATTCGATAAAGCATTAGCGCGAGTTATTTGCGGCAGTTTGGGTTGCGGAGCAATAACTCGTCGGAGCGTCTATGGATCGTATAACACTTTGTAATGCACCGGTGGCGGTTCATTTGGATATTAGGCCACAGTAACGTGTATCCCCGGATACGAGACGCGAAACTTCGCCTACGGTTAATCGAATGAACCAATCCCGCGACAGCTCGAGACGCCGGAGCCCATGCTTTAATTAGTGGCCCAACCTCGACCGCTTAATTCACTCGCATTTCGACCTTGAAGGTCGAATCCCTCCGTCTTGCCGTTAACGCGAATACCGTGACTCTCATTCTCACGTCTCGACAATAAAATTTCCATTAGAAGTGGAAACGCCGCCTCTCTCTCTCTTCCCCCCTCCCCTTCGTCAAATTCCGCCGCTTTTGATTGCGAGACGCGGACGTGAAAAGTGCGCGCGGCGGACCTGGACGGCGATGTAAAAATTTATTCGCTCTCGCCGTACTTATTTCGCCCTTATCTGGACGTCGACAGGGCGGGATAAGTGCCAACGAGAGAAAAGAGGGCAAAAAATAAATAAGAGAAAAGGGAAGGAGGTGGGCGCGCGGACGGAAGCGGCGACGGGAAAGCACGAAAACGTAAAGAGGGGGGAGGGGGAGGACGAAGTTGGGGAAACCCCGGCGAGCATTAAGACCAGATTGAAAATTGAATTATTAACGAGCGACCTGCCGCCCGGCATGTAAATCATACGGAAATATTACTTTTCTTTTCCGAGGGAAAAATGTGGCTCGAACGCGAGACATCATCCGGATGCAGTTTCGTTTTGCGAGCAATCTTCTTCCTTTCTTTCCTTCATTTTTCCCCTGCCTTTAATCTCGAATCCCCTTATTATTTTATTTCCACTCCCCTTCCCTCCCTTTCTTTTAGACTACTCTTCCGCGTTGCTTAAGCGTTTCTTGTCTAATTTCACGCCACGTCACAAGTTATCGTTCCCGCGAGATCCACTTGCGCAAAATGCAGCGCACATTACGTACATTACGGGTGTTCGCTTATTTGCCACGTTTAGCTCGTACCGCCCCGTCGACGAGCAATAACATCCTCAACGACACTGCCAGAAATTGCAATTCTCCATGACATTGTTGTAACAATTTTCATTTCTCGGTCCAAAATTGCGTACCTTTCGAAGCTCGAGATTACCATTTCGACGGCGTGAGACTGACACAAGATTAACTGCAATACAACCATCTCCGTAGCTTAATTTGCCAATACCTCCCGCCAGTTTCTTGCTACACTCGGGGAAATATTGCCGTCGCGAGTAAACGTCTCGCGAAATAAACACCCCGTACATGCGCGCCTCGTAGCTCCGGTCCGCTGTTTTATTCACTCCCCTGGACAGCTAATATACCGCGTTTAATTGAATACCAAATATTCCCCCATCAGCACAGTGATATTTGTATGGGAGGACATCGCCGATTCTCGCGCGCGGACGTGACCGTAACTTCTTTCCCCCCCTTCGCCGTGCCTTCGGATAATTTTCACGAAATTTCTCGAGCATTGTTAGAGCGAGAATGCCGGGCAGCACACCACTGCGACCCGCTTCCAATATCCGCGAGCGGCACTGACAGATGCGCCTGTACTGCAGCAAACCCGGGGTACGCGGCAGTCACGAACGGCTGGTGCGCCAGGCGACACGTTGCAAACGCAGAACGTGGTGAATGGGAGAGTTGGAAAGTTATTTGGGACGCGTCACCATTACCGCCGGTAACACGCCCCTTTTTGCGCCCAAATCAATTTCTTCTGAAAGACCCTTGCGTCGAACTCCTTCTTGTTTTTTTCATTCGAGACACGCGACCTGACGCTGACCCACAGGGCAGACCTTTCTAAAAGGAGACGTGGTGGAGGTAAAAAAATATATAATTATAGCGAAGGACGTAGGTTTTGCGCGCTTTGTTGTATTTTTGACATTGCGCGCTTTGAAATTAAAGAATCGCGTGCGCAGGTGGGACGCGCTTTACGACTGGATTAGATTCCAGCAGGCAAAACAGAGTCGTGATGAAAAGCCGTAAAACAAGAGCAATTTACAATTGAGCGAGATAAGTTCTAAAATTAAAATACGCACGTACTCGCGAAAGCTGCCCCGCAAGTATGTGCCAATGCTGCTTTCGTAAAAATAACACAAATTATTTGAAAAATACCAACGCGCGCGTTGTTTATTCTTAATTGCTTAGGTAATTGCTTGGGTAATTTTGAAAAGGTCGCTAATGCGAAAGGCCGTAAAATAAATGGACCGACGGTAAACCGCGAAATCCTACCTGCGCCCGAGCGGGCAATAGAGAGGAAATGAATAATATGTAACGCGCCTGCACCCGCGTATATATCGCTTTATAATATTTAGAGAGCTGTTTTTACTTGCCTATTAAGGTACATGAAATTACACGGCTGATAATGGCTTATTGTGATAAAAACAGACGGTGTAATATATTACCGCGGGACGAACGAAAGTACTGTGAACATTCCCCATTGTTGTTCCCATTTCCACGGCGCACACGTTTGCAATATGTCATAGTCAAAGCCCGGTATTAATGATCACGTACGTACTCAGAGACAATTACACGTGATTTGTTAGGCGACTATAATTTAAACGGCGCTACGAATGATACTACAAATATTTCGCCCGTACAAATGGTTCTGCAATCGATGGCCGATTAACGCGTAACGATTAAAGCACACGGGCATGACGCCGCTTGCTGGTCTTTGTCATATTTTTTCGCCGTTCCGGATAAATTGATGAAGTGTTTGTGTCCCGAATCGCGCAGGCGGCGGCGGCGGCAGATCGCGAAAACAGGTTGCAAAATTCCGCCGGCGCAGGACGGCCCGCGGCAAAGGGGAAAATCAAAAAGTTACACTTTTTACGCACGTCATATTTTTGTCGATGACACTCGCTCGGTCCTTTTCAATCAAAGTTGTTATTTTTATTTACGCGTTTTTATTTATTGCGCGAGCGTAAAACCCAGCGAAAATACGAAGATTGTTAGCATACATTCCCTTCCTAATGCGTCGTAACGGCAAGATACGAGATAAAATTGCGCGCCCGTGTTGACAGTGGGGTCTCGTAAGTAAAACTGAAAAAAAAATTATTATACGGTAAAACAGGAAGAGCGCCAACGTTATTTGCCACGGGTAGCACATAACAATTTTATTATGGTATCTATTCCAGAAATGTAATATTTTTTCACGAGCGCAGCTATCAAATATTTACCGCAAGACATTATTTTCGACGAGTCCGTCGGGCAAATTAAAAATTTAGCTCTTTTTTTTAAGTTCACAGTTGAACAAATTCGTAAACTAAATTGCAACGTTTCAAATTCTCCCGTGACAGTCGGTTAAATTGTTCACCTTTTCGCAATTGTGCAAAATAGGTCGTTCGTCGCGAGATCTGCAAGAAATAAGAGTAAGACGGCGCGTGTACGGGCGGGCAAATAATTAATGAGATCCAGTCGTACTTACACGTATATTTGTGCGTCCCTTGATAAAGTACATGAATAGCGAATCGTTGGCTCGCGGAAACTGTCGTTCCGCCGAAAGCCGCCGTATATCGGCAGAAAAAGATCCTTTTCCGCGACGAACGAAACGCTTTTCCCGCCGTAGCAATGGCTTCCGGCGGGTACATACGCGTAACTACAAAAATAACGAATGTATACGTGTGTCGATGTAATAAAAATAGGTTTCGTAAAAAGATCGGCCCGTTCGCCGCCTGGGGATCGACATATCCGCTTCCGGCGGGCCAGACGACTAACAAACGCGAATACAAAATAGTCCGCTCTGCTTAATTGAGCGAGTAACGTGGAAACGATTCGTCATGCGACATCGCATAAAAGTATTGTAACGTATAAATGCATTACGTATAACGATATTAAACTATCTGGGGAGGGGGGGGCGCGTACAAGTACAAAAAAGATGGGAAATATGGCACAGGTTCGTATGGTAGATGATTTTATTTGTTGTCCAATTCAATGTTATAAAAGTTAGCGCGTACGCGCGCATGACTAGGTGTGACATGACTTTTCAAATTTATTTCCTCGCCATCATCCATTCTCACCGGAGCGCAGATGTGTAATTTATCTCTAATGCATATGTATAGTGCGATACAAAGAGAAAGCAAATATAAATGTATATACACACACGCGCAATAAACTCTTCTACATTGAGGAAAGAAAGAAGTGTTGAATCAAGAAATGCCTCTTGATTCATTCATCTATACGCGGCGATCACGGTCTGCCAAGTAAACATTTATCAATTCGTAAAAAATATTCGTCAATTAAAAAAAATACGTTTCGATAAATCGCTGTATGTTTAACACAAAAAAACCGGATATTTTTTAACTAAATAAACACCGCCGACTAACTGCATTTAACCATTTCAATAACTTTTTTTTCCCCTCAGTGTAGATAATCGAGACATTTATAACAAACGAATATACACTATATTACAGAGAGAAAGTGGTAACGGCCTACTCGGAATTAATTTCACATTTCACATTACAATTGACGCTTGATCGCGATTACGAGGGCACTGTGTCAAGATATGCTTTCACGCATCACACGAGAATCTCGTATCGGGACAGTCGACATTTCTAAATAAATAAACAGACATCACGCTGGACTCGATCGGAGTCAATTAAACCGAAGATGTACCGTTGATTGGGCCACATTCACGTTGAAATCGATTAAAATTTAGACCGAACCGTCGAAGGTGACGATTCGCAATGGTGCGCATTTCCAGAGCTAACGAGAAAACGTCTTGCGACTGTACGCGATACGTAAACGCGATGACTGCTGTGTCAGTTGACGACTAAGGCCCGGTTTCACATCGTTTAACTTTAGGCTTGGCTTAATTCGTTCTTGGTCTTTTTTTAACTGTTAACTTGGAAAGAGGCGCGCGTGAATTAAACCAGGATTGAAGTTAAGCGACGTTTGGCAAAGCCAGGCCTAACGCGTTACAATTCGACGGCCGAATCGAGACGATTGTCTATCCCGTGTATCTCGGGGGTCTTGAGTATATCCTGGTTGAGCTTCGGAAGCTTCCCCCGCGAGCCTGGGCCATCTGGAACCGCCCGTTGAATCGCCCGTGCATTCTAAAGCACCTATCTTACCTATCCCCCCCGAAAGTCCGGAAGGTTTTCCTCGCGTTGAGAAAGCGTCGGCCGAGTTTCAGCTTCTTACCGTCCGTCACCTCGGTCGTTTCCGTCCCGCCGGCGAGTTAGGGCTGCTGAAAGATGGACGCCAGTGGAATGCCGTGGCTAATTTTCGGGGGCGTTATTTCGCGACCGAGCCGAAAGCCGCAAATCGTGGCGCGCGGAAATATTCAGCGCACGATACCGCGGGAAAATGGGGGCTGCTGGAGGATCGCTAATAATCACGAATTGACTGAATAACGGCTATTGACTTGCGCGCCGTTGCTGCGGTTAATAAATAGCGGCTTCGCAAATAATATTCGCCGGGCATAATTTACCGTCGCTTTAATTAAAATGGATGGAAATGGGCGGGGGGGGGGGGGCTTTTTGCCGCGCTCGAAAGTTTCTAATTAAAATCAAAGCATTTCCTAGCCGCGCCGGTCGCGATAAAGAGTTGCGTGAAAAAAAAAATTCATTTCCCCCCCCCCAAGATTGAAAAGTTCTTGTTTGCGCGCGCGAATCAAAAGAACGTTCCACCGTACGTTTCTTAGTAATGGACGTGGCTTTGCATGACGGAGGAGAGACGCGGATTTACGGCGCGGACTTAAGGATCGTCTTAATATTCTCGCACTGTGCCCGTTGCAACGCTCAGAGCGCTTTTACGCCCCGGTGCAGATCGCCCTTGCGCGGGTTAGCCTGCGTGCGGCCGGGCGCAGATAAAATCGCGGTCCTCGCGGTGAAATAAGGAGATACGTAAGAATGAAATACAATATCGCCGGGACGAACGGCTTCTTTCCTTATCCACTTTAGAGCTCGCGCATCGACGATCGGGTAAACCGACGACGTTAAATCCAGCTTCTCCGGTAACGTCCCGTAAAACCAGTTTTACTGAACTTCCTTGCCCACCTAGCGATTTATCGTCGACCTTTATGGTCGGCCCTTACAAGATAATCCGCATCATGAGAAAAGTCTTGATGCATGGCGGGCATGGCGTTTACATGATAAAGCCACGTGAGCCTCGTTTCCCCCGTATTTTAAGGGCTCATTTAAAGTCGCATGAAAATGGCCGTTAATTTCGCCGAAACGTCGTTAACAAGAGTTATCGCTGAAACGGGACGTGGTTCCGGTTACGCGCGAAATTGGCGTGCGTTTTGTATCTTGGTTTAGGGCGTATAAAATAGAGGGCTCGCCCCTGCACAATCAATTCACGTTATTTCGATATTTTATTCGAGAAGCGCAACGGCAGAAACTGTGCTAAGCGTGCTGAATATTTTTATACCACTCGCAAGAAACGAAGGTTTCGCGAGTTAAATATATTTCTCTGCGATATTTAAAATAATAAATAATGCATTGTACGTTTTAAGATAATATTCAAATGCTCCTTTCGTATGCAGAGATCTCTCCCTCTCTCTTTCCATTCTGGGAAAGTCAATTATATAAATTTAAATATCAGACTATTCCCGCGTCTTCGCTCACACTGCACGATTCAAGTGTTCCGCGGTCATGAAAGACGGGGAAAATCGGTGCGTCGCGTATCGTGAACGTGTCTTATCAATCATTCGTTCCGCCTCACCTCCGTTTTGTGTGCATCCACGCTGTTAAGCGCGACAGCTTCAGGTACTTCGGGCTCCTCTTCCTCGACTTCCTTGTCGGAAACGCCGAAAATAGTTCTGTACATGAACGAGGAAATGAGAGCGCCGCCGATCGGGCCGAACCAGTAGACCCAGTGATGCTTCCACTGGTTGTTCCATACCGCTGGCGCGAACGACCTCGCGGGATTCATGCTGCAACCGGTGTAGGGCCCGACTCCCATCGCCAGCACGGCCACCGTGAGGCCGAACCTGATCGGCACCGAGTCCGAATTCTTCTCATTTCTCGCGTCCCAAACGGACGACACGACAAATATCAGAATGGCGGTCGCGAGGCCCTCCATAACCAGGCCCTGAATCCCGGACAGATCGGCGTGCAGATCGGTCACGCAAAACATATCGGCCTGATCGACCGTGCCGGCCGTCAGATTATCCCTCGGTGTCACCACCTGCGAACAGGGGAGACGGCGGATTAACATTCGATAAGATTTCTTGTATCTCGCATTACGCAATAATAGCCGATTTCATTGTGAATAAAACAAGGCCAAGTGGGATTTCGGTTGTACACAATAAATGAGGGAAGCGCCGCACTAATCGTGAACATTGTTTTTACCCACGCATCATTGCGTTGGGTATTGTAAAAAAGCAATATATTATTTTATTATTTATTCAAACAAATATTTCGCGGAAAATTTCAAACGTATTGTCATTTATCCTTCTATTTGTCGTGTGTTTTATAAAAATATAAATTGCGATTGGAGACGGCTGTTATGAAAGCGACAATAAAAAGTTTTGAAATTGCGAAATATATGTACGAGGTCTCCTGTTTATGCAATACTCTTTTGCTTTATCTTGGAATGCTTTTGTCCGCTATCAGAAACATCGGACGATTCATATTCTACCACGTTATTTCCATGATAAATCCATAACTTCTGCGATCATTGAACTCTAAAGTACACATTTTTCAATAATAGGAGAAGGGGGCAATTGTATTATTCACTTTTTGCTCGCTTTATCTAGATCGCCGACATTTTACCGCGACAGTAAGGTTCCCTCTGATTACACGAGAGCATTAATTATTAACCGAATGACACGTGTACTGATTATAAATAAAGGTCTTGACCCGCGTTTCATTGAGTATTGATACAAGCTAATCGGGAATGTTTCTGATTTATCTCGCTGTATAACCCTGCAACCTGTCGCCAGCATATCTGTCTCATTGAATAATCGTTTTCCTTTCATTCAGATATCACCGAGCGAAATGCTAATTGGACATTTTAATAAAATCCACATACCGTGTAGATCATTTCGTCTCACTCTCTCTATCTTTCTCTCTCTCTCTCGTTCTCCAGCTTTCGCTAGTTGGCTTAAATTACGACAGCGGATATAGTGAAGATCCCCACACATGTCAATACGACCAGAAAATATAGATTTATATATTTGAGCACGACAATTTCGACCGCCCGGTTATCTCACACACACACAACCAAACGCTTTAATCATATTTATTACTTTTACCCGTCAGTATATACTCACTTCAACTTTACGATCAAGAAGTGGGACTTGGTTTGCGATTGCAGTTACGTCCACCCACACTACGCCTTCTCATTCATCCACCCACGCCTTATATTATCCTCATAACCTATTCTATCCGATCGTATCTCGTCCTCCAATTCGCAGTCTAATTCTCTTTCTATCTTATTCCTGCATCTACTTCTTCTTCTTCTTCTCGTCTGCTGTTTTAGTTTTTTCTTTCCATAATTTCCAAAGTTCCTGACCATTTTCTCTATCTAGTTCGTCATTCTATATCATATTTATTATTTCTCTATTATTCTTTCCAAATTCTCTAAACCACGTACCCCTCGATTATTTCACATTCCTCTACAAAATGGCTTTTTACCCGTCGGGAAAAAGTATAGAAAACTTAACATTTAAACAACTCGAAAGAAATTCTGTGATCCTAAGTTTAATTTATCGAAAAAGATCGCTTTATATCGCGTCATCTTAAAAGT
This sequence comes from Vollenhovia emeryi, assembly GCF_000949405.1. Lineage (NCBI taxonomy): Eukaryota > Metazoa > Arthropoda > Insecta > Hymenoptera > Formicidae > Vollenhovia > Vollenhovia emeryi. Next base: position 479,154 of record NW_011967132.1, read on the forward strand.
AACTGTTTGCAACGCGATTGGTTTCAACGAGCAAAACTTTTTCGCTTTTGTCTACGGACAAAATCAATTATTTTAAAGCGCAATTACAGATTTCTTCTTCGCGTACTTCTGTTCTTTCTAAAATTTTTCCTCGCTAAATCACGATTTTATTGAACTGTAATGCCCGCGACAATTATGCGAATCAATATACGTTTACCTGCACGTAATTAATTGTAATTAATTCAGCGATAGAATAATTGGATTTTCTTATACCGACCTTCAGTATACCGTAACCCAGAATGCCGCCTATCATCTGCGACACAATGTAAACTAAAGCCTCGGGAATGGTTTTTTTCCCCAGGATGATAGATCCCACGGTGACGGCCGGGTTAATGTGAGCTTGGCTGATGTGGCCGATGCACTGAAAACACAGAGTCGGGGAAAATTTTTAATCACCGGTGCGTTAACATTGTTGCTATGATAAGACGCGCCAATAAAATTCGAATCGTCGCGCGAATACAAAATTATGAAATGAATAGAAGCGAATTTAACGCACGCTGGACATTGGGAGAATTCGCGCATTCCTTTCCTTCGATTCGTGGCCGCTGTAACCTTGTTTACCAGCTCCGGCGAAAGGAGATATGCAAATGCCGTACAGTCGTAATAAAATGCATCTTTCGTGCGCAACAATCCGCGACACGCAATAAACACCTTAGCCAAATCGATTAGTTTCATTCAAGAGTGTAAGCGAGAAATTCTCAATGTTGGATACAGAAGTTATACGTCATTTTTCAATTATCGCGGATAAACTACCGAACTAGAGATTTTCAGCATTTCTCTCTCGCTATATACAGACGCATCAAAATTATATTATACGTATTGTTTAGAATTTGAATTATCCTGCACCGTCTACGTTATTTAATCATAGAATTCGTGCTGGATAGCATTACCACATATAATTATTATTGTTGTTGTTGTTCATTTGGTATAAAGCTTTAAGCTTTTCACTTTCCACATGGAAGACTATAATGGTACAATATGATATAATAGATGTGCAATCTTATTACACAGTAACGTGATATGATACGGTGATACAATATAATAAATGTCAGTGATGTAACTATAGTATACCGCAGTGAAATTTGTAGCACAATTATTATACTCCAATTACTTATACCACCCTATAAGGGCATCAGTAATTAGAGTATAATTAATTGTACTGCAAATTCCGCTACGATACTAAAATTACGTCGAGACATTGATGATAACTCTTGAAGGAAATATTGTAGACGCGCACAATGGAGGAGAAAGGGAGTGAAAAAACCGTGTAATATTGAATTTTGTATCGTAGTCTTTTTTTTGTCATCAAATCTAAAATGCGGGTAAAACTGGAGTAATGGTGAAACACGATGGCTGAAAAGTATCTACTGACCTGAATCACAACCATAACCGCTAAGCCAAATGCCAGCGTTATCTGCAGGTGAGGAGGCACTACGCCGAGACCGGCGATGCAACCCATGCATCCCATAAATACTAGCATGGCTGTACCGATCATCTCCGCCAATCCGGCGATGAGAGTAGTCTTCACGGAGCCTTCTCCTTGCACCCATCGTTTTAGTCCTGAAAACATTTTTTTCTTAGAACAAACAGAACTGCATAACGCATGCCTTTTCTCGGGTGCAAACGCAAAATTAAATGTGGAAATCCAAACGGTGAATTTCACCCGAGGAATTGCATAACGTCGCGCTTAGCATACCGTTCATTATTTAGCGCTCGACTTTTCAGGAAATTATCCTTTTCCTGAATCGTGTATTTCGCAAAATTCCTCTCTTAGAAACAACGCGGGGCCGTTGCATATGGTTACATCTGCCCTCCCCGAATTGCCGCTATTTGCTAACCTCCTTTTGCTACTACAAATATCTTAATTATCTCGACAGCTGTAGTCACCATGACTTATTAGCGCGATCGCGTGATAAAATCAAATATTTCCTAACGCAAATTGCATCACTTGCCTCTCGTCTTACGACGATTCCGCCACATTTTCCACACTGTGTCGACGTGCGAACACGTACAACTCGCGACTACTACTGACGGTATAACTTTCACGCGGACGCCGGCTTACCGGTGTCGCCGCTCGAGCAAGGTCGACGTACGCGGCATCGATGCACGTCGATACGCTGCAAGTCGATTGTCAGTCCAGGAAAAACACAGAGCTGCTGATTTTATTATACATTCAACGTCACTTTGAACCGAATGGCAATGAGAGATAATTAAATTCGTTGATAATACGTCGAATTGCATGTCACTAAAATCGCCTTGAATACCGTTGCATTTATTCAGAAGCTCACTTTGATCGTAGCGTTAAAGAAATACTTTGAAAATATGTCGTAGATGCATGCACGCTTTACTTTCCGCACGCTTTGAAGATTGCACCTAAATAATCTATAATTGATCTACCTTAAATACGAAGTCATATCTAAAACAGGATTCATAAACACTTTTGCACTCAAATCTTTTCAATTTCCTCATCAGTTTCTTTTTCTATTCGTTTTAAAATACGTGCATACAAAATCGATTTTCCTAAAATTTCAAATGATTATGCCTGTGTAGAAAGATTTTTGCCAGATAATAGTGTAGAAAAAATGTTAATATACAAGATCACTTTTCCGTCTCCTTTTCCAAGATAAAGAAACGTACCTTTTTATCACAGGGTACATACATGGCACGATAAAAAATTGCGAGTGCGCTTGCTTATTTTACGTCGAGGCATTGTTATAATTTATGATAAACCGTGCCACTATGATATATTGTGCTTAATATTACAACCAACATTACATACCTAGACACGTAATCAGACGCATAATGTACTTGCATTTTCATCTTTCAATATTAATCTTCTCTCTTCGCATTCTCTTTTGCAGTCCTCCCTTAATCAATTTGGCAAAAGGAATGCAAATTATCGTAATTTCTACAAACTGATCAATTATGTTAAGCAGTAATCGTCGAGCGAACATTAGCGTTAAGCTCGGTATTAAGTGAGCGCAAGTATGATGCATTTTAAGTACATACCTGCAGCAACGTTGAAAGGAATAATTAAAAATTTTTCGAAAGATAAATACAAGTACTGCAAATAAGTAATTTTTATCTGATAATAATATAAAATTTAATTAATCAGTTATTTTACAATTATTTGTTATACAAATAATTATCTATTTATACAAGACCTTTAACAAATATCCTGAAAATTTTGAGCAACAGCGATAATCTCTTGAAATCCTTTGAATATGGATATTCCAATTTTTTATCGTCAATTACACGTACATTGTACATATATAGTATAAAATCGTATTTCTTTTTACTGTTCCGAGAAATGTAATAATTCTTGAATTACAATTACTATAATTGTGTAAAATTCTAGTGGCTTATTCAGAAAGCACACTTCTCGACCGGAGTGTATTTTCGCGCACGATAAAAATAACCGCGAGCGTTATCCGTTAATGTTTCGTAATTAATGACAATTTTATGAATGAAAAATAACGGACAGATTCATTAAACACTTAATGGAAATAACGAACGAGTCTACACGAATAGAAATTCGTATTGACATTAATCAGATTAAAACAAGCGCACAATTTACGAACAAGTCTGCTGTATCAATGGACGTGCCTAAATGAAGTATCTGAAGCAAAAATAATATTTAATGAAAAAAATGTCAAAAGGATTTCTTGTGGAAACGTTTAAACGTCAGCTTTATTAAAAGCTCGGACAGCAGGCATATATTGGGAACGGAATATTTCAAATGTACACCGAAAAATTATGTATTCATGATTTATGAAAGCGTTTCTCTCCGTTGAAACTAAATCTTTCGTGATTTATTTTTGTAAAAAGCGTACGTATTGTGAAGACGTGAACTATTCTAACAATCTTTTACAAGTGTAGACAGATTAATTTATATTTCCTGTTGAAAGAAGAAATGTCCTAGTCTACTCATTTACACGATTTTTCGACCTTTTCCGTGGTATAGTAACAAAAAACCAATAAGGTTTCCCGTGAAAAGTTTTTGCAATATTTTATTAATAATCTTCGCTCTAGAATAGAATGATAAATTATTGCGTGTCTAATGTGTATTCTGATCTATTCTGATTTGTCCAAGAAATATCTGACTTATTACAAAAAAAGATTTATGGTTTAAATAATTATCGAATTGTATTTTGTCTACGTCGTATATAGACAGTATTAGACAAGACGCATTTGTAAGCGTTAATACAAATTTTAGATGAAACAATAAGAAAGACAAGATGGTAGTGTCAGAGAATTTTTTTTAGATAAAAAGTGTTATACGTTTCGATCGTAAACTGGAACCTCTTCAGTATATGCATATGAGATAAAATTAGAACGTCGGTATAAGAAAAAGAAAGTGAAATTATATCGTCCGCGAAATGAAATGTAAAGTTAGTTATTGGGACGAAATTTATAATCGTTATTTCTTATTCACGACTACATTTTGCCCAACGCTGGTCACACAGGTCAATGATAAAATATTTGCGTTTCACCCCCGATATTGTGCAAGACAGGAAAGGATTTAGCAGTTGACAACACCACTTTCAGAACCTGTCGATAATACTTATCCGATGATAGCGAACGGATATCGCGTGATAAGGGCAGACAAATATATTTTTACGGGGAACAGCAGCTCTTTTATGCATGTCAAAATTGCCCATTACCGTTATCCACATTTCCACTCGAAGTATTCTTCGCCCACGTGTGATAAGATGCATGCGGTGCAACCCTCCTATCGCGCAGATACGCTCGACGATTAATTGTTTACGACTCGTGCATGGCCAATAATCTTCGGCCATTATATATTTCCACGATGTTTCTCTCCATCGGCGTAGATTATTCGATTGTTCGATTTTCCGTGCTTAAAGTGGAGACGCAATTGCATTTCCATCCCACTATGTTTAATTTATCACCAACAGATTCGATACGCGAGTTCTTCCATGAATACAAAAACATCGTAGAAGCTATCGAGGGAATACATTCGGAGTGTATAACTCTTGTATTTTCTTGCATACATCAACACGAATCGTTAATCATTTTTAATTTCGAACGCTTTATAATTATTAAATGAGCGATGGCAGTTTATCTAAACCATTAACTTTTATTGCCTTAAGTAATATTGCACTGTGCAATTGAGTACGCATCCGATGCATATAAAATGTCGGCGCGTCGTCGCGTCGCGCCCGGAGAGAATCATTATAATTATGCGATAATCTTTACCTGCGTGCACATCAATAAATCAAATCCCAGATGTTCCGAGTGGATCGTTAGCATCGACGTGGCGAAACTTGTCCAGAGAAGACGGATGCATCGACGAGACGCGCAAAAAGAAGCCGCAACTTGTTCGGTCGCGAGACATTGTTGCGCCTCTCTAATCACCGTCTCTAATCAACGAACAACCGTCCATGCTAACGAAGCTTTAATCTACGATCTACATACAATCGGCTAATTTCGCGGGAGCGCCGTCAAGAGATTACGCTGCAATTAGCTGGTATAATCTGCCTATTAGACCGATAAATGCGCGAACGTAAGTCAAACGTTAGCTGGCGCAAATTGACTAATGATCCGTGGCATCGTATGTACATGCATACATGCGACGATAAATTGACAGAAATGTTTTTTGTCCACCTCGAGGCTGGGAGGACGCGCTTTCACTCATTTTTTCAAGTTCCCTTCCGATCTTTTTATCGTCTGATATTCAAAGGTGTTCTGTGACTTTTCGCGAACTTTGTGCGCAGAGTTTCTCAAACACATGTCATTGTTCTCGAAAATGGTACAGCTCGAAATATTATATCATGCTGAGCAATGCAACAGTAATCATTTATGTGAAACGACTCTTTTGAAAACTTACTATATTATTCCGTATTGACCTATTCCCTTGCGAAGATTAGACACGATTTTTTCATATCAAGAATGGTGTAATTTTTAGTAAATTACAAAAATATGAATATGTGAAGTATTTTAAATTGACACTCTTCTAGATTCATAATTATATATTCATGTATGGTAAGTCTGTACCAATTAGCACATCAAGTTTTCATCTTTTATCAACCTTTTTTTCACCATTTGACAGCTTTTACGTCTAACTTGCAAGTTTTTTTTAAGAATTTACGTCATTATTTTGTAATATTGCAGCAGTATCGACTAAATTTTTAAGTTTGCGATTAGCAATAAAGTGTTGTAACGATACATATTTATGATATCTCTGCTGGAGCAAGAGTTATCTTTTAACCTCCGGCGATAAGCAAGCTTTTCTATCTCCAACGGAGAAAATAAAAATACTTTGTGGAGGAATTATCTGACTGGCTCACTGTTGTGCATTCGAATCATTGTTAATATACGCGTTCCATAAAAATTACAAACAGTGAGATAGCAAATTAAATGAGTTTTTCTATATGTGTATTAGAAATGCAAAAAGTTACATACGCATTTGTTTTGCAGAATTCTCTTATCGTTCTATTATCGTTCCACCTGCCCCATATAGTTTTGTACACGTTTTGTCGCCACTTTTCTTCCGCTTTATTTTCCACGACGGAAATGTCTCATCCAGAATAAGTGATTTTCTCAGCCTCGCAACTAATTAACTTGCAAAACTAATATTTGTGGCTCTCGTCCCGCATTAATTTCAATAAGCGAAGTTGGACAATGACGCGCTGCTTTTCGGAAGACGCCGCGGCAGAAACTTTTCCCCGTCTAAATATAATTAATGTACGTTTGTTAATCGATCACCGTTTATACTCGGTAGAATTGAGATAACCGCGGAGCAATTCTGCAACTTGTGTGTATCGCGATATCGAGAGGGTTTATTTCCACACTACCGTGATAAAGGCCAATAGCACGAGTTATCCAGTAGCGGCGAGTCGAAAGTCTAATCTCGTGCCGGCCACTGAACAAATATTCTAAATGATCTCGCGCTGTTGAAATACATTCGGTAAATACGCAAGCAAGGTCTCTGTAAATAGTTATTTCCGATGCCGACGGTGCTCTAGTCCCCGTAGATTTATCAGAATGAGACAGGTAAAAAATACTACTCATGCCAGGAAATCTTATCTTCCGCACCGTACGACTTACTAATACGTTTTTATTTTATCTGCCGAATTTCTCCGCTACTCCGCGGGTACTTACTGATAAAATCGGTGAATTCTTTTTTATAGATACGATATCACGAGACACGGCACTGTCTCGCGTCAAGCATAAGTTATTATTACGTCGCGATAATAAAGTAGATTTAATGCGGTAATACAAAAAATAAAATATTTAATATATTTTTATGCGCGAATATTAATAAGTTTCTATTTTGTGTGAAAAAGATATGCCAAATTGAAATTCCTGTGTTTTTCTTGCACTTAATATTTTTGCAATTTAGCACTTAGTAGCACAATAAGATTTCGTGACCAGAATCGATTGCAAGAATCGTTATGACAGCCACGCGTCAGTTTGAATCGTACAAAGATTGCACCATTAGTACTTTTTATCGTATGAATTAAGTAAACGTGTATGTTGTGTGTTTATAAGTGTTTCACGCGGTAAAACACGCAACAGAATGTGAAAAATTATATCTTGAGACACAGTGGTCACAAAAAACAGTATACCTGACGCATAAACACTGTTCGTTTGAGCCAAACAATCTGTTATAGTTTGTCGATAAAAATACTCCAGTCGTAACAGACGAAGAAGAGATCCTTGAAGCTACAATATCGCGATCTCGGGAAGAGGTTTCCGCGAGTTCGACATACAGAATTTTCCAGAAAGACAAAATTACTGCGGTATCTCTGCAAAGAGTTTTATAAATTTTTCACGTTGCACAAAATTGTAAGATTTAGCAATAGGTGAAATTAGAATATAACGTTACGTAAGAAACGACCATGAACGAAAATAGTTTCCGGCGCATTATGGTAATCCGATAGAAGTGCGATAGCAATTTAATTACTATTCAAATTCAAAATCGCTTCTATGTTTGCACAAGACTTCCTTTTCGTTCACTTGAGACCGGCCAACACCTGTCACGCATGTTCGTCAATGTCGCATATATGCGTGGGGGGAGGGAATTGTCGTAATGAGCCTTTGTTCTACCGTAACGTACGATTATCATATTATATTACCATGAATCGTGTTGCAACATAAATTATATCTAATATATCGCGTGTGCGATACGGCGCGGACATCAATTACGTTAATGACAAAATTGTTCATATTTAATCTACGCGTGTGATTGCTTTAGTCTAAATTTGTATGTGAGAGATTTGGATATATTCACATTAGATCTGAGAAATATTAACAGAGAAGAGCGATCCGGGGAAAACATTTTTTTTTTTAAATATTACTCCAGTGTTTCTTCTCGCGGCGTAATCACGGAGAGTTAAAATAGTTAAATCCTGCTCTAACTCCGCTAAACCAGAAATTGAAGGTGAAGACTATTTTTATATCTAGTATTTGGACTAGGGTCGATGGCCCGGTGCTACTCATTCGGGAACGACAACTATCACTTCTATAGACAATTACGAAACACGAAACGAAACATTATGATACACAGCAGCAAGTTTCATTTGCACGCGATTTAAACATCCATTTCGAAATGACGCATAAAGAACACGCTAATAACTTCATTTACAATTTTCGCTTTATTATACTCGGCGCTGAATTGTTTGTGATATTTAATCGCTCGTCATTAAGATATATACTCCCATTTGTTCTCTATTATAACGAATAGTTAATTACGTCTCCCAGTTAGCATTCGCGAAAATATTTCAAACGAAATTCTCATCCTCGAAAATTACCGTCGGACAAAGGCGGTTCTAATAGGAGTGTCTTACCTGTGCGAAAATTGTCCGCCGGCATGACGGGGCGTCTTTGACCCAAGAGTCACAACACCACAAACACAAACGTTCTGGACGACGGACTTCCGACGGAGAGAATACGAAGACACCCGTGCACGCCGTCAGCCGGCCTTCTTGTGAGGAGGGAAGGGATCGTAACTCCTCTCTATCGCGGAGAGAACACGCGTGGCCTCTCTTCTCGCGGTGTAATGAAGCGACTGTATTACGCGGACTCCCTACTTCGGCCGTTACTCGTTATTCTTTCGCGCGCGAGGGCAAACGGGTACGCTAATTTCGGAAAGGCGAGCTTTCGCAGTGAGAAATATTGACTGTTACTGTTTGTGTCACGCGTTAACTCGATGGTTTTATTAATATTGAAAACGGAACGCAAAGTGCGCGCGCCACGCCATGTGTTTCTGACACGTGATAGATTTTACTAGCATTTAAAAAATATTCTACATTCCATATTAATACAGATATATTAAGTTATATGGATTTCCGGTGGTACAATGGTGGATTTTAATTTTTCATTGGTTCCTACGACATTTCCAGTAAATTTCATATTTTTCACGTGCTTCTCTCGCATTACGGTCTTTTTAATTCTCTAAAAGCAAATAACGAATAACATTACGCGGTATTAATTAACCGCTTTTTAATATTTAAATTATTAATATACCCGATGACAATCTCCCTCGTTAACAAATGCAACGAAAGTGTCCGGCAACAGCCTAGAAAATAGACTATAAAATTTAATTCAATTCCGATTCATTTCCAACACTAGACTTTAACATATCTTGCTCGGATTCTGCGATAAGCATCAGCCGATCCCGCTAACCAACAACCGAGACTGAGAAACTTTTTTGTATCACAAACAATGCTAGGAAGTAATTTTCTATGCCGTTAAGTTTTCGATCTTTATCACGGTCTGTGATACTAATGGAAAAACCCCAAGAATTCATAGAATTGATTAATGAACAAACGATATAGATTATTGTCTAGATTATTGTGACATATTATCTCTCAGTTCTGTTGTATTTCTGTCGTATTTCATTGCATAACACTTCTCCTTCACTGTTACTCAGTTGCTTCGCTTCTTAATGTTATTTAATTTAATTAAGCATTTAGTTGTACTTCAGTTTTTAATTATTTTTAGATGGATATTATCTTTCCCGCGCATGCAATATCCGATTTTCGTAAATATCAGTCGCAAATTCGGAGGATATTGGAACGGAGCATTTATAAATCTCGCGACATTGCATCTCGCTTTCTCAAACTTGTTATTTTTATATTTGTTTACTGTAACGCGCACGTTCAAAACCGTTTGGCTCTTCAAGATTCAATTATATACGGCCGTCACATGGGTTTTTCAAAAGGTTAACATTCTTGACTCGTCGGTTTGTGATATGCTAATGTATATTTTTTGTATTCACATATAAAACTCTTGGGGCCGGTTTTGTCCAATCTCTTGGTGAGCTAATTAATAGTCAAATTATGTATCTATCTTTGTCCAAGACATGCATATGATTTTACGACTAGTTAACTTATCAAGAAGTTGGAACAACCGGCCCTTAGTCGATAAAACGCGAGTAATGAATTTTTCGCGACTTCTGACGTAACGACATATGAAAACGTTGCGTAATATGAATATAAGGTATTAGCTCACTTGGATGCACTGGCAGTAAAATCGTAATTCTGCTGTGTTCATATCCGCAGAATATTTATTACCGCTTGTAAGCTACAATCACTCCTATACAATGATGCTACATCATACATTTGCAGGCTATGGCAGCGCTAGGTTTTGAAGAAAAAATTAATCCTTTGAAAACTTGTGCTACTTTTCTACACCCGCTGAAAAATTTCCGAATTCTATGCTATTATACTTCAATGTTTCATAAAATAGGATCGATATTGCGCCAATCATATTTATTAAAGAGAAATCTAGAACAAAAAGATAGTACGTATCGTCATTTGTCGAATATCGCGGTGCCAACTTCGTGCGCTGTAAGATGGAGGGGGAATTTATTCTAAACGCAAGAATATATAAACTTACATTTACATAAGTTACTCTTGTCTCAATATAGTAAGTCAATCTGTTTTAATTCGACAGAGGAGAATAAGAATTATTGATTTTATTTTGATACTGTCTTGTTTTTATATTAAATGAGGTTGTGAGAAATATAAATGCGTCCAGAATATTTTTTGTCTCGGTAACCCTTTCTGAGGGTGTAGAGTAAAAATTCTTGTAACATATGATAAACTTGCTCGGGGAGCAAAGATGTGCCTCAGAGAGAAAGAGAGAGAGAGAGAGAAAAGTACTCGTTACATCGTGTGTAATTTATTCGAAAAGCCGTGTCCCATTACAATTCAGAACACACGCAACAGTCGTGTAATCCAAAATTAGTCGCATATACTTGGTTGTGAGAAATATAAATGCGTCCAGAATATTTTTTGTCTCGGTAACCCTTTCTGAGGGTGTAGAGTAAAAATTCTTGTAACATATGATAAACTTGCTCGGGGAGCAAAGATGTGCCTCAGAGAGAAAGAGAGAGAGAGAGAGAAAAGCACTCGTTACATCGTGTGTAATTTATTCGAAAAGCCGTGTCCCATTACAATTCAGAACACACGCAACAGTCGTGTAATCCAAAATTCGATCTTATCCCCGACATCGCCTCGCGCGCGAACGAAGCGCGCGAATTCCGGACCAGAATCTACCGCGCGGTTTCGCACTCGGGCTCTTAAAGTTATTGTTATCTATACAAGAGGGGTTAGCGGGGAGGAAGCGAGCGAGATGGTCCGAGGTGTGTATCTTATATTTACATGTACATTAAGCCGCGGAACGTAATTGCAATCGCGTACACACACGCGTCACGACACTCACGCTCGCGCTCACGCGCGTGTATAGATATGTACCGAGTACAATTAAAACTTTGGCGCGACCGACGGCGATGGAGGTAATTTCCTGAATTCACCGAGACTAATTCCGTTATTTCGAATTTCGTCGCAGCAGGGATAAGAGAGAAAGAGAGAGATGGAGAGGGAGGGGGGTGGGGGGAGTCGGCCGGTGTTACGCTGCTGCGCGAGAGCAGCCACCTCAACGTCGGTCTTAACGAGCTGCATCGCGTACGTGTACGATATAATGACGGCGAATTTAGTGGAATTGCGAGCGAGCGAGCCGAGTCTGTAATCCATAAATTCGCTAATAATTAATAAAAAGCGCTGCGAGAGACCGGCCGCGGGATACACGTGACAGGGATTGTCTTCTACGCGTGCGCCTCGCGTTACAAAATAATGACAAAATAGGGATGAATGGGATGAGCGGGAGAGAGAGTTAATACTTGAAACTGCATACTGCTAGACAAGACGAAACTATGCGTTATTCCGGTGCTTCGCTTCGTGTTAGACGACATAGAGTGATCTTCTTGGAAAGTGCTGGCGGTGAAAAGACTACATACACTACGTAGCAAAAATATAAATATATAAATATGCGTCACGGCTCTCGGCGATATTCCTATAGACGTATGTCGATATAAATATTTGAAATGCATATTAACGTCAATTATTCATCGTATATAATATTTTAATTCTTGGAATAAAGTTTTCAAAAATGTTTCATTATTTTTTCATGATATCCTCCGGCTCGCGTTTGCTACGGCATTCTGTGTCCTCTTACGGTGAAATAATTAAAAAAAATGTCGGAATAAGAATAATTTTTAATTTATATTTTGTCCGCTCTTCATGTGAAATGCATTTCTACGGTGTTTCGCGAGGCCGTGACGCGAACAAAGTAACTAGACTATAATTATACTATAACAAACATGCCAGAAATTTTGCGTGTACCGCAACTAAAGCTAACGTCACGCGGCGCCTTACCTAATATTATAGGTATATCGTATTTTTGTACAAAAGTAATCCATCACATCAGTCTACGACGCGGAAGTCCTTGTCCTTGTATCGGCAGTCCTTCGATGCGTTGCGATCCTTCGGTTACAAGATTTTCGAATGGGACATTTCCGAGCGCCTTGAAAGTGGAAATCCGTAAAGTTCGAAGCCCCTCCGATCTGCTTCCATCGCTCCGCACGAGAGTTTCTTTCGCCGCAACTTTTGCAACGTCCTTTTTCTTAACCGGGGAAAATACCAGTGCGATCAGGATTTCTCGTTCAATTTGTGAAACACCGACGACCGGAATGCAATTTCGCTCGCTGAAAGAAGGTACGCACGATACAAACTCGGTTCGGCGGATCATTCGGTGAAAATGACGTAACGACACCCAAAAATATCCAGGAGATATTTGACGGACTGAATGGGCGAAGTAGGACAAGCGTAAAAAAAAATTATTTGAAAACGTGCCAAACCCATGACACTCGCAGACCGTCGATGAAATTTTCAACGAAAAAGAACTACCCACACGAGCGAAGCAGCTCTTCGTTTTTCAGTTTTTGATTGGATATGATTGTTGATAAAAAGGATTATTTAATGTCATACAATATTTAACTTGCAAAAGGAAATTAACAAATTGTCTGACTAATTAAATGTACGAAATGCATATCTTTTCGTCGAGATTAAATTCTGATTTAATTATGATTTTTACTATCGCTTACTGAAATTGACGACCGATCCGCGCGACAACAATGTTTTTTATTTGACTAGTGCAGAAACATACGTACGATTCCGTTTACGTCTCGGTGCCGTTTAAAGTTGCCACGTCCTGCGTGGTGTTCTCTTGATTTTTCGTTTCGGGCGAGAATAGGCACCGATAGAGCATAGCCGCGACAACACCGCCCGTGATCGGTCCCAGCCAGTACATCCAGTGGCTTGTCCAGTAGCCGTTCCAGACTGCTGGCCCGAACGTTCTGGCGGGGTTCAGACTGCAGCCGGTGTAGGGGATGAAGGCAAGACACAACACGGTGATGCAGAGGCCGAATTTCAATGCCATCGAATCGCTGTTCTTCGCGTTTCGCGAGTCCCAACTGCTGCAGGCGAAGAAGACTAATATACCTGTGGCTAGAGCCTCAGTCGCGAATCCGTGGGCGCTATTCAGTTCGTCGTTAAGGACCGTCATGCAGAATGATTTGGTTGCGGTTGAGTTACCGTTGTGCACAAGATAAGGCGGTGTTATCAGCTGTCAATTGAATTTGAAACAAAAGTTAACGCAATTTGAATTGAACAATTAAATCGAAACGTAAATTCAATCGATACTTTGCGAAGGGTTTACTGTTGTTTTGCGCGAGGAATCATTTGAGAAACTAGCTGTTGGAATTTTATTTAAAACGATTCCATGGAATTCGAGCATTTTGGATGATCGAATGTTGCGGATTAACGAGCACAGAGATCATCTTTTATCTTTAAGAGCAAGCGGCCGCTCAGGCGGTTAAAAATAATCTTGATGTTTGCAACTTTGAGATAACGCAATTTTTGATAACGCGTTACATAAACATGAACGTATATCAGCAGTCTGTTGCGCCGAAATTATCTTTGTCGGTCGCCGAAACATAATTCGCATGATGCCTTTCGTAATCTGTGAATAAATTAATACATGTGCGTGGACCTTTAGCAAGCCGTAGCCTAGCAGGGCACCCAAGCATTGTGCAACGACGTAGAATCCAGCCATCATAAGGGTCGTGTTGCCGAAAATCACCGAGGCGACTGTAATAGAGGGATTGAGGTGAGCGCCACTGATGTGGCCAACGCACTGAAAAAGAACAAATATGCATCCGATCGGCGATAAGATTTGATAACGTGGAGTGGTGACAGGATACTACTTAAAAAAAAACTCGCTTTTACGTATTTGATCCTATCGGTAATATAAGATGTGTTAATTATTAATGTCGTTAATCTGCAAAGTGGGAAGTACTAAAGAAACAACATATAAGTTACATATTAGAATTTAAAAAATACAAGTAAAAAAGCAGATCGAGTGCATTGACTAATGTCGTTAAAATACAAAATGGAAAGTACTGAAGAAATAGTATACAAGTTATTATAAATTACACATAATAATTTCAAAAATATAAGTGAACAATAGATAAGACGTAAAGCTATCGCGTCGCGGAATATATTAACGATTCTCATCGAGGATAACGCTAATTGTCATATTCAAAGTGACTTGTACCTGTATAGCGATCATAACAGCGAGACCGAAAGCCAGAGAAACTTGTAGGACAGACGGCGGCCCAATTTCATTATACGGCTTCATACTGCCCAAGCCTATCGTGCATCCCAGAAAGATTAGAATTGCTGTTCCAATCACTTCTCCCAGGACAGCCAGAAAATTGTCCCACGTACTACCTTCCTCCGTCTTCTTCAGCCCTGAGACATCAACGGACGTTTCCGTTTTTAACATATCCATGATTTGTGCGTGGTGTGTCGGATGAGCTCTTTATCATCGCGAAATTTTTAGATTTTTACTCGATTACGCTTCTCGTGGACAGGGTGTCCACAATCATTTCCAACGAATGATATTCGTATCTAAATTTCATAAGATTAAACGACTTACACTGGGCAATGTTTTTATTCAAAAATTTCGGGTGGTTTTTATTCAAACTTTTCAAGTGATCTGAAATAGCAAATTGCAAATTACAAAACAATGCTGAAGATATTCGTCCAATCGTAAGGGAGATTCATATCAAAGTGTCTTGAGTGATAACGACAGAGTGATGAATTGTATTATCTATTTAAATTTCTATTAAGTAAATCGGCGGATTAAATCGCGGAAAGCTTGAATTACAGAATTGCGAAACTGCACGAATAATTTACTCGTCTCGCAACGAGGTGAAAGGAAAACGCTACTTTGTGTTATGATTTCGTAGAGATTGCCGCTCGAGCACGTCACTGTCGTGCCTTTGTGAAAAAGTACGAACACTTGCGTGCTCATTACCGGCTCGGTCTCGTAAACGATATTTAATTAAAAGGCAACTATTGTACACACAAACGAAGAGCACTACGGTGGCGCATTTTATTTCTGCGCATTGCACGAGCCGAAGTTATTCGCTGAATGTATAATAGAGAAAAGTCAAGATGCAAAGGTCCGCTTGTTGAGTGTAGTTGTATAACGACAGTTTCTAAAATAGACAACATACACGCACACGCGCGCGCGCGTATTCAAATCGCCAACCGCGACCTATGCACAGTTCTCTTGAATCATTAGCGTATAAAAAAAAGAAAAACACGGTATACATATTTTTAAATGTATTTTTATTTCAAGACACAAGTGTGTATTAAAATGCAAATTATCTTCCCTTTGTACCTCTTGTTAATTTTATATTTAAAAAACTTAAAATTTTTATATTTTACATTTAAAAGCTTAAAGGGAAGCCAACATCTTTTTTTTCCGCATTCATTTCGCTGTGAAAAGATAGTAATTTTTTAAGCTCTCATAATAAATGAGGATTTATAATAAATGAAGTTAATTCTTGATTAAGGCGGTTGAGCGATATTTAGGCAAATTGCTCTTGCTGAAATTTCGATACTTAAAACTTACAATGTTTTTATGTCAAGTTCCCGTTTGATAAAATAGTCTATTGTTCTTTAATGAATTCCAAAAGTGTAATAGTTTTCGGTGGAGAAGCGTTTTTGGATCGACAGGCAGATAACTTGGGCTGTCACTTTGTTGTAAACTTTCGAGTGGAAACTTTGTTCGCTCCACGTCGAATGCGATTACCATTGGTATAAACCTAGGGTGGGATGGGTCAATGTTGAATTTACATGAAAGCATCGGTAAAGTTATACACATAGGAGGTCGATATTCGAGCAGTTCTAACGTTGTTGAAGACGCTAGACTTCGCTAAGTATGCTTCATTGAATGTCGCTCTATTGAGTGTTTCTTGTTCTCTTTTTTTTTCCTTGACAAGGTGGCACATATTTTTCCTCCGACGTCCGTGAAATTTGCCCGTTGTAATTCTCGCGAGGACTAGCACGTAAAATTTTCGCGGGAGAAAGGGCGAGAGCTTTGAAAATTTCGCTCGAGAATGCAACAGTTGAATTGAATTATAGTTTGCAACAGTAAAATTAAAATACACTTTCAACGAGCTTATCATCATAGTGTTCATCATTTTTGTATTATTTTGCTACGTAACTTCTAGTTATTTCGTTCCGTGTATTTTAATTCAACTTGAAATACCAAAATTAAGTTATATTCATAGCAAGGGATGAATACCATTTTTTCCTCCTGTTTGTGCACAATTTTAATATTAACACAAAATTTATCACATATTTATCTTGTTTGATATGTCTCGTAATTTATATTAAAATTGTACGTTTAAGTAATAGTCTCGGGTCAATATTTCATGTTCGAGGCGCCCGCGCCAGCGAGAAAGTATTATTAGCAGCCAAGTAATCTGTAGCTGGAGGTCAAGGTCCGTGACATTTCTTCTTACCATGTAGCCTTGATAATTTTGTGACTATCGATGTTAATATATAAATGTTTAATATTTTGGATTTTTATAACAATATAGCTTATTTTGTATAATTTTTAATTTATGAATGAATAGAGCTCACATTTCTTTCAGTTAATTCATTCAACATAATTGAACGATAATTTTTTGCAATTATTTTATGTCTCGTTTAAATATTCTCCACTTCCCGAATAGTTTTGTATCTCACCATTCCAATCTCGGAATACTAGATCATCTCGATATCTGGCAATGTAATAACTTGCTCTCTGCTCTTTATTTGATGACTAATTCAGCAGAGACACTTGTTCTCTACGCCAAGTATAAAATTATCCAATCTATTAAAATGCGCGATGTAGAGAAAAGCAAACATTAATTAAATCAAGCACGCGCACGTGTATTAATTTAATCAAGCACCTTGTTAAAAAAAATATGCGCGCGATTTGATTGTTTAACAGTTCGCTGTAATTAACTTACAGTGGCGAACGCAATATCCATTACCTTACTTTTTGAAATCGAACGCTGGTAACGTTCATATTGCCGTGTGTTTCGAAAAAGAAATTATTAAAAATAAAATGTTTATTCATGCGTACACTACCTTTCGTGTACAATTATTGTATTTTGACATGACGTAATACCCTTTTACGTCTAACTAAACTATCGCGACGAAGATAAATCTTGAATACTTTTGCAAATTCCTTTTGACATGCAAGGGATGCGATTCGGTGTATTCTGCGTCCAACACATCTTCGAGAGAAATACTCCCGCGTTAATCTATAGCCGCTGCATTGCGTCCGCATTGTATTGCATTCGTGTTTTGCATTTCCTGAACGGATCATTCAGATCTGTCGTGCATGCGCATCGCCCGACTTCCACATTCATATGATATTCATAACATACGGATGTCAATATCCTTCGGGTTTAATCGCGCTTCTACGTATACATATCCGCCTGCATCCCTGAATTATGCATAGAGATGCCAACGCACGTTTGCCCTAGAATTACGGCCGAGTTCTCGTGATTAACCGTGTGTCGCGCGGATATAATTAGAACCGAACACGTGTCACGTATGATTTCCATTAACACACAGACTCAGTGTGACACAGGCCGGGGCCGATAGTGATCAGTCATCGGCACTCGCGGATTAGCTGGATTTCGATACGATGACGGAAACGCGACCCGACGTGCTCCGAAGCCGTGCAAAGTCGCGCGTTTATCCTCTTAAAAACGGACACTCCGAATCCGTACCGTTATTGTGGAATTATACGAAAATAGACACTTGATGTAATTTTGCTGGACAAATTGACAGACGCCGAACAGCAATACAAATCTACGCTCTTTTTTTTTCTGAAACCAAAGCATTCGTGAAAATAGAGAGCTCAAAATTTAACGTTCAGTTGTTTAATTCTGGAGTGTCAATTTATAATAATTCTAAAGATAGTAAAGAGAAAAAGAACTAAAATGTTATATCACGCTGTAAAATAATATGCATAGAGATTTACATATGAATGGCAAATTGGGGATCGTTTAAATTTATATGTTTTTGCTATTGACGCGAGCTATCGATATCTCAATAAAAAAAATATATTACCAGATATCACTGGTATTCTTTACTTTTCCCGAGGTTTCGTTTGCATTTGTTTGCATAATATTATAAAGTTTCGTTTAACTAAGACAATGCATTCTATGAAATCAGCTACATGTAAAACTTGTTAAATTTACTTTTATTTATTTTATTTATCATGTTTTCGCTCAGGTTTATCCAGGGGTTCATACGTAGTCGATGCTTGTCGATTTATATATTCCTTTTAATATTATAAAGTTTCGTTTAACTAAGACAATGCATTCTATGAACTCAACTATATGTAAAACTTTTTAAATTTATTTTTATTTATTTTATTTGTCATGTTTTCGCTCCGGTTTATCCAGGAGTTCATATGTAGTCGGTGTTTGTTGATTTATTTATTCCTTGTATGCTCCTTTTAATAATTCTTTTCTGTTTATATTACGAAAGTAAGAGATTACGAAAGAAGTAACTCAATGTTTCATAAAAGCCGATCGGCCGGCAATTAATTGACATAAAGAAATTAGAACGTACAGCTTTACGAGCTCTCTTAACGTTTCGCTAATTTATCGCCGGTTAATGATCCGATAGTCGTAAAGATGGTAAAGTACTAGCGGAATAAAGTATAGAAAGCCATTGCGCGCGTGTTGTACATCAGGACCGAATAGAAACTTGCGAGGAAAACACATGCGATCGCTGCGAGGCACGTCGTATATATCTATATTCACGGAAATATATCTTCGCCAGAGAGACGTGCACTTTCCAAGTTCCACGTAACTTGGACGCGGGCATATCTCTAATCGCTAATTAAAAAACCAAACTGCGGAGAACGGAGGCTGATGGTAATTAGCAGGAAAGTGCGGGAGCATAATTACGGATCGCGAAAGTAATCAACAATTACGCTCGCCGGGAGTGAAGTGTCCCGTATACTTATGTGCGCTTCGCCTTCGATGGCTTCTTTATTTTTAGCAAGTCGGGCTAACTGTAATTTGATGAAATTAGCACGAAATTGGAGGCTCGTGTACAAGTCGCGCGAGCGATCTGTCGAGGAGAAAGGAAGAGGAAAAACAAGCGAATGAAAGGGACGCGGGCGCCGATGCGCTTTCATTGATGCACCATCTACGGTATATCTCGTACAAATATAAATTAACGGCACTCTCCGATCTTGGGGAAATTTTCCAACGCTGTACCGACTACGACGTATGAGTTTACCAGCTATCGATAGCACTGTGCACGAAAAGACAGCAGAGATCTACCGTATCGCGACTCGCAGTGGATTGATAAGGCAGCAATTCGCGCGTGTGTCAGAACACTTCATGCATTCCTGTTATTTTTATAAGTTGCTTACTGTCAGACCATCACACCAGTAGTTTGAATAATATGTATTACTTTTGGAACGATACACATTTGATTGATTGCACGGTTGTAATAATGCAATCAGTTGCAATTAGCTAATAGACTATTGTAATTGGAGATGGATCGATGCTTATAATTGTCTATGAAATTATGGCAATTTGATACATTACCAGGAAGTATTGCACGTTCGATGCAACTCGTAACTTTCCTTGTATACATTTGTATAATTAGCAAATTAGACGCTTAAATCTTTTGCATCCCGCTATTCATTTTTTTTTGCACCTCGTAACTGAGGACTGCACTTCATAACTGAGCAGTATAGGATCGCGAAGAGGCAATTTATTTCGATGATTCGACACGGAAAAGTATCAGAAAATTACCCGCGCACCGCAAATTTCAACGATCTCTAATAGCGGCGGTGCGCGAGCAGTGAAATTTCCATAAATCAATTGCACTGAAAAGGTAGAAAGCCTGCAGTTTTTCTCGCGGCGTACGATGCAATGTACGATGACGAGCAAAAAGTACGTTTCGTGTTCATATAATGTCCGGTGAATTTCTCGCGTGAGGACTGAAAAGGCGAATATATTGTGCTCGTGACTTCGTTGCGAAAAAAAAACACGACGTTTCAAATAATATACATGTATGTCGCGATGTTTGCACACATGTCAATCGATCGGAAAAATAGTATTTGCCCAACTGGTCGCAATAGATATTAACAAAACGATAAGATAAGGCGGGTGTGCCATTAATTATCTTTCACCTCGCGCATCTGCATAGACATGCATTTAAGATCATACCGTTGAATTAAACAACGTTCTACAACGTTACACTCGTAATAATTCACCTCATTTAATATTTCACGTTTCATTACGTCGTCAAACACACTTTTCCTATGTCGCTTTTACATCCGTGGGAAAATATTTTTTTCTTCTATTCCACAATAATCTTGATGCACGATAAACTTGGATATAAATGTACATTGCATCTATTATTTTCATTAGCAATTTGATTACGCGTTATATCCGTTAATTAACCGATGTTAACAAGCCTGAACTTTAGCCAAAGTTATGTGTGATTGTGTCCGCTACGTAATTACAATTTGTAATTGCGCTCATCATAATTTGCGTATTAGCATGGATAAGGCGTTTGACTAATTAGTATAATTAGCTTTCCAATTCATTTATTAATGCAGCCTGTTTAACTTTTGTTGGAAATCAAAAACTTTCGAATAATTCGAATATCGCTTGCAAAGATATTTGTAAAAATTAACCGACACCAATGTGTATTAATAATTTAATTAATTTAAACAAAACGAATAGGACGATTTCACATAAAATCATGTGATAGCACATAAGGAAGGACGTTTACTTTTTGCAAAGTTGTCTGTACGTAATAATATATGTATTCGTATAAAATGTCATAACTACAACGCTCTTTAAAATGTTAGTTTTCCTTACTTTCTCCGTTTCAAACATTTAAAGATTTCGTTTTCCTTAGTCAAAGATACCCTAAAAAATTATAACATTTTGTTTAATAAAGAAAATGTAATATATATATATGGTATAGCAATTTTATAAACTACTCCAATCTTTTTTCAAAGAGAATAAATTTAAAACACTAATTTAACAGAGTACTGTAACAAAGACGTCATTCTGCACGTTGACTCATTATGAAAAAGACCATTTTGTTTGCATTTATCGGAACAATGCATTGCGATAAAAATTCTAAATTATTCTAAATTTCCGAAAATAAGAAACAATTTGTAAGAACAGCTTAAAGCAATACAAGCTGTAACAAGGGACCTTACTCTACATATCCATTGTCAAGAGAACA
Organism: Vollenhovia emeryi; assembly: GCF_000949405.1. Lineage (NCBI taxonomy): Eukaryota > Metazoa > Arthropoda > Insecta > Hymenoptera > Formicidae > Vollenhovia > Vollenhovia emeryi. The sequence continues at coordinate 501,149 of NW_011967132.1, forward strand.
GTTTATTTCTAATTTTCCTAATGTCTGCAATTCGAAGGTAAATTGGGGTCTTATAAAATGTAATGCACCGAAGACCATTTCAGTAACAAAACTACGTAAATAAAAATCGTAATAAAAATACCGCTCAAAATATCCTCGTTCTACTTGCAATTTAATCTCATTAATAAATAATAATGAACCAAAGTATTACATTTTTAACTCATACATTATCGAAGAGAGAAAAATCATTTAATGCTTGCTGTAAAATGATACGCTATTAAAAAAAAATAAGTCTGTTCAGCCATAAGCAATACTAAATATGCACGGCTATATACATAGCAGATGCATTTTAGAACCAAGTCGAGCTCAACACTCTAGATTGTTTACAAGTCAGAACGTTTTAATAAGCTTGAACTTTGTCTAAAGTTACGTGTGCCCGGTGCGTTATTACAATTTGTAACTGCACTTACTATAATTTGCGCATTAGTACAGATAAAGCGTTTTATTAATTAACTCTCCAATTCATTCTTTAATGGAATCCATTAAACTTTTGCCGGAATTCGACCGAGAATTAGCTAGAAAATTGCTCGATATGAAAGTAGCATGTTTATTTGATGTGATACAACATCGTCCGCTATTACATGTGAAAGTACTGAAAATTCACGCGATTGCCTCTGACCAAGTAACATTTGCTAATGGCTGACCGGTCAGCGATGACATGGTCTGAGAGTTATATAACGCGGAATAAACGTACGATTTGTGTAACGGGGCTTTTTTGCGACGTTAAAGTATATAAGTTGTCACTCTGCAAATTGCCACGCACAATAGGCAATGTTATTGACGCAGAAACACATGACTCTGTCCGACTGTGAAATATGATCAAAACGATATCGTAACAGGTTTATCGCGTCAAATACGATCGGTCATTGTGAACTGCAGCTCCGATACGATCTTTCTATGACTCGGTGCATTTACATTCTCGAGCGAATTTTTATGAATCTTTTAAGAGATTGAGAGACGACCCATCGCGAATCAGGTATACGTTTTCTTTTTTAAATGAAAAAGAGATTTGCAGTCTTTCGTATTTTCTAAGTAAATGCTTCGGTCTCGAATTAACTTCATCTATGTTTTAAAATGTTGAAGTAAGATTAAAAGGGAGACCTGAATAATGTACACACAAAAATCAGACATTCTCATTTCAAGAAGTTACAATAATTCTGAAGTGCTCTGTGTGAGCTTTGGCCTATTTCAGAAAATGTCAACATCATTCACTTGTCCCGGGAAGTAAAGATAAATTTACTTATATGTCGTCTCAGAATCTCTCTCTAGCTGTTTGATCAGCGGAGCGTTTTTCGCCGGAGCATTTTTCGCACGCACGTAGTGGATACCATGAATAGCATTAAAACGTAGCGCCATTGAGTAAAGTTGATGGCGTTACGTGGCGTGCAAACGAAGACGCATAAATATTCATTTTTTTCCTCGCCAAACGAGAACAGAAGACATGCGCGCGCGCCCGGTGCAAGCCGCAGGGCCGTCGTATATTCGAGCGTATAGCTTGCACGTGCATTTTCACATTTCTCGTGGGATATAATACGAATCCTCTGAAACAGTAGAAAATGGCTCGGTAATTGCATCACGGAGAAATTCCTGGTTTATGTTGAGAGACGCGGACGAAATGCTACTCGTCGATTAGCCGTCGTAAACGTCGAGATGCACGAGAGCGCAGCGACGCGCAAGAGCGCAGATGCGCTTTTCTTTACGCTACGCACATTTTTCTTCGGCTTTCGTTGGCTGATAAAATGCGGGATATGTTAAACGGATGGCACGCTCTAATTGCTTAATCTTGCAGCTGCTAGGTAACACAAGGACATTTTCCCTCGAGCGAGAGAGAGAGAAAGAGCTACGGTATTCCCAATTGCGAAACTTTGCGTTGTAATAACTGTTTAACAAAAACAAGATGCAAAAATTACTGCATTCGATTAATTGCGTGGTCCGTCATATCGCTGTCGCGTGCAGAACGATTGATCGATAATCATACAATTACACGTGCTCTCATTTAATATATAATAACATGTTGCGCCATCGATTGTCACAGCCAATTAGATTTACGATGAAACGATGTCAAAAGTAATTTCGCTCATTCAACACGTTGCATAAAACAATTTCTCGATAAGCGCCGAAAATACGAACCTATCGAGATATGCGTGACGTAGTGAATTTCTGACATTTGCAAAATAATGTGTAAATAATCATTATGAAATTATGAAAATAGTTCCAGTCAATTCTTATATTTAAAGATCATCTTAAATACCTCTTGCAATATTTCTTACCCAGAAAAATGGTCTGCACAATGTTAATACGGATCATTTTTTGACTAAATATTCTTCGAACATGTATTTAAGACAAAGTTATATATAAGAACTGACTATAAACAAGCCTTAGTGTGCACTCAGTGTGCACTAGTGCAAGCAACCGAATTCGCTATTAGAAAGAGTAAAGTTATTTTTGAAAAAAAGAAGACGAAGTAAAGTAAAAGTGAAATAATCAATTAAAGCGAAACGATTTTGTGGAGTAAAAATTTATATTCCATTGTGTTTTTTTTCTTTTCTTTATCTAATCTCACATTCATGACATTAACATAAGGGAGACGATATAATTTTGAAGCACAGTTGGAACATGAATAAAACATTCTTCACCTTTCCAATCATTAATACATGATGCATTTATCAATAATTTATCGACATCTCACGGCTTTTTTTTAAATTCTGCGTCGGAAAATCATTAAATATATGATATATCAAAGACGCGTTAATCTGTGGATTAAACCTGATGCAACGAGAAGAAAATAAAAGAGTCTTATCTCGGTAGCCGTTACGTCATCAGTGTACAGTTGTAAGAATACCTTGCGATAAACTGAGGCGCCGCAAGTGAAAAGTACACGGTAGCCTTTTCTGTACCCGGAATACACACACGGGAGTAACACGTGCACCGGTGTTGCAAGTGTGACAGTGGGTCAAGTTCGCGGTGAATGGCCGGAGTCCGGTGGCTCTCGAGCGTCGTGCCAGACTCGATACACCGACATTCTCTCAATTTGTTGCAAGCTTAGCGGAAGATCAACAAAGACGAAGAAGAAAAAAGAAGAAGATTAACGGCATTTTTACATACGCACTTGCTGCCGAGAGCTCTTCTGAATTTTTACTCTTTCAAGAACCCATCGCGTTGAAAGCGAGGTAGATCCGCAGAGTAAGCAAAGCAGCTTTCTAGTGCTATCTATTAAAATTAAAAATAAGTGAGACGTGCTGTGCAATATTCGATACAACGGATATCGATGTTTATGAATTGGAAAATATTGCTGAGGTTCGTTTGTAATTCTGTTTATGTTATATAGTCGATTTTAGTCACTTTAACATTCGCTAATTATCAATGATATTGCGATTAGTATTACGTCTAAATATTATTACGACTTAAGAGG